>NC_080852.1:27189448-27465123 GCF_030435755.1 Ochotona princeps
GCATGGGGCCCTAGAGTTATCAAAGTGCTCTGCACCCCCAGGCACGGCTGTGGTCACCACGCACAGGTACCTGCTGGCGCCAGATGCTCCTGGGCGCCGTCCACAGGTGCCAGGAGTGATGGTTCTGCTCGTGGATGAGGCCCTGAGAGGCGACGTCTTCAGCTCCATCCGAGAAGCCCAGGCAGCTGGTGAGCAGCAGGGCTGAGCAGGATGGGATCTGGAAGGATAGGGCCAGCTCCCCAGTGACAACATTAACATGCTCGCCTCTGCCCACCCCCCTCTAGGTCTCCAGGTGGTGATGCTGGGCCTGGCAGGAGCTGACCCAGAGCAGCTGCGTCGCTTGGTACCAGGCATGGACCCCATCCAGACCTTCCTGGCTGTGGATGATGGTGCGAGCCTGGACCGGGCAGTCAGTGATCTGGCAGTAGCCCTGTGCCAGGTGTCTATGCTCACTCAGGTTTGGACAAGGCCTCGGGGGGGTTGCAGATGAGGTAGAGGAAGGGAAGAAGGAGCCCAAGGGGTCTTGGTAGAACTCCTTGGTCTTACCAAGACCCTGTATCTACAGCCACAACCAGAGGATTGCTCGGTGCATTGCCCGAAGGTCAGTAGCTGGGGTGGGGGGAAAGGGTGGGGTTAAGGTCACCCCTGGGATCAGCCCCTCAGACTGTCTTTTCCTAGGGCCAGAAGGGGGAGCCTGGACAGACGGTGAGTTCCTGGGGCTGGGTAGAGTGTAGAGGTAGCATGGGGCCAGGGCAGTGGGCAGCATAAGGTTCATGGATCCCCTCTCCTAGGGCCTGCCAGGACACGCTGGGCCTCCCGGCCCCCCTGGCCTCCCGGTGAGTGCCTCCCTACCCTGCCCGGGCTGCTGGCCCCACCCCACTGGCCTTCCACCTCCCGACCACCGTCTTCTCTTAGGGCAGGACCGGTGCTCCTGGCCCCCAGGGGCCCCCGGGAAGGACCAACGCCAAGGGCGAGAGGGTGAGCGTTGCTCCTGAGTTTTCAGGGTGTTTAGGGGAAGAGCAGGAGCCACAGGGTGCCCCAGGTGTCTGAGCAGAGGTCAGATCCACACCAGGACCGTGCTAGGAATCTGGGAAGGGGAGCAGCTGGCACAGAAAGCCCAGCAGGATGTTCCCTCTTCCAGCTTCTGCCTCCTCCCTGTCCTGGGCTCCATTTGGCTCTGCCCCTGCCTGACCATGACCATGCTTAGTAGGGGTGTGTGGGGTGAGGAGCCCAAGGCCAAAAAGGGGCAGCTTCTTCAGCAGAGCAGGATGGTTATGGGAGGGTCCCTGGCTGCCCTGACCTCTTGGCCTCCTTAGGGCTTCCCTGGAGTGGATGGGCTTCCAGGCAGCCCTGGCCACCCTGGGACTCCTGGAGCCCCCGGCTTGCCTGGGCCAAAGGTGAGCAGGCATTGCCCTGGAGGGTGGGGAGTGTACCCTCAGGAGACTGGGGGGGATCTGGTTGCTCTGACACTGGCCTTCACTTTTAGGGGTCATCCGGTCCCCGAGGGGAACCGGTAGGTGCCTTCCCATGGTTCTTTGAGGGGAGGTTGCTGGTGGGGGTTTCACCCATGGGAGCCCACCCTGAGATGCCTTAGCCCAAGTGCCCCTCTTCACTCTGTGTTGTCCTCAGGGAGAGCCAGGGCCTCGAGGCTCGAAAGGAGAGCCGGTAGGTGACTGGGGAAGGGAAAGGGAGGAGGCCCAGGCCAGTGGCAGGGCTGTGGCCTCCTCCCTACCCTGAATCCTGCCTGCTGGGCTCTGCCCTGCAGGGAGAGCCAGGACGAGTAATTGGAGCCGGAAGACTGGGGCTGCCTGGCCAAAAAGGCGACGCTGGACCTTCTGTAAGTTGCAGGGTTTGGCAGGGATGGAGAAGGGAGGATGCTAGGAGTAGGGTGGTGGCTCATGGGGTGGCACCTTTAACTTTGTCTCCTCTCTCAGGGCCCCCCTGGACCCCGTGGCCCATCAGGCGACCCAGGACCCCGTGGTCCCCCAGGACTTCCTGGAGCAGTGGTGAAGGTGACAGCCTGAGCCCACTGTGGTCTCACGGCCTCTATTGCCCCTCCCTCTACTTTGAACACACCCAGCCCCTGCTGCTGGTTGGGGGTGACCAACCCCACCCCAGACTCCTCAGCAGATTTGACCCCATGACCTTTTCCCTTCTGGTAGCTTAGGGAGGGAGTCATTGGGGTCCTGATCTGTTTTCCAGGGTGACAAAGGTGATCGTGGGGAACGGGTAAGTGGGGGATGGGATATGCAGGGCGTGGCTTGGAGCCCATGTCTCCCAGCCATCCATGATCACCTGCTCTTCCCTCACAGGGTCCCCCTGGACCAGGTCTGGGCGACACTCTTTCTGGGGAGCCTGGGCTGCCGGTGAGGGGCCCCCTCAAGACTCTGCTGGGTGGGAAATGTGGCTGGGGTACAGAGTTCGTCTTCCAGGCTTACTCAACTTCCTCCTAGGGACTTCCTGGAAGCCCAGGACCCCAAGGCCCAGTGGGGCCCGTGGGAGAGAAAGGAGAAAAGGTAGGAAACCTGGCCTCTGGGAGTGGGGGTTATGCTGAGTGCTGGGATCAATCTCACCCATGTCCTTTACTTTCAGGGTGACTGTGAAGATGGCATGCCAGGCCTCCCAGGACAAGCTGGGGCCCCAGGAGAGCGGGTGAATATGGGGGCCAGGGATTCCGATGGTCCTGCGCATGGCATGGCTCCAACCCTCAGCCATCAAGCCTGACTAAACCCTCATGCCCAAACCACCCACATCTCAGAACCTCTTCATGTCCTCCTTTCAGGGCCCAAGGGGACCTCCTGGAGTCACTGGCCCCAAAGTGAGTATGGGTCCGGAGGGCAGAGTCCTGGGGCAGGGGAGTGCCCTGGGATTGAGGGGAAGCTGGAAGGGCAGGTGGGAGGATTTGCACCTGCCCTCAGTCGGAAGGTTTGGAGTTGGCACCCTCTCTGGGGTTCAGTATCAAAATCCTCTCCTTTCCCCATGTCTCGTTAGGGCGATCGAGGGCTGCCAGGGGCCCTGGGTGAGACTGGAGAGAAAGTAAGTGCAGCGAGGGAGGATTTGGGGACTTGGGAGATTCTGGAGCCAGACTCAGCTGTGACCTCTACTGTCCCAATCAGGGCGAGCGTGGACCCCCCGGCCTAGCAGGACCTCAGGTAAGGCCGCTGGCCCTGATGTCACTGCCAGCTGACCCAGTCTCCATGCCCCATCATGGTTCTCACTCCTTGCCCTCAAACCTCCTTCACCCTGAATTTGACCCCTGCCGACCTGCATCCCAGCCATGCATGAGCCCCCTTCCAGCCTCATCTCTGGCCTCCACCCCTGCTGGGCTCCTAATTTCATCTCCCATTTACCTAGTATTCCTGTTCCTTTTCTGCAGGGACTGCCGGGGCTGGTAGGCCGGCCTGGAGCTGAGGGTCCTGAAGTGAGTCTGTGATTGCCCTGGGTTGAGGTGGAGCCAGGGTCAGGAGGGGAGCGGATGTGAGGATGGGAGTGGGGATGGGCAAGTGGGGTTTCTTCTGCTCTTCTTGCTTCCCTCCCTCCCTCCCCTCCTGGGCTCATGGAATCTCTACTACAGGGACCACCAGGACCCCCGGGCCGCCGAGGAGAGAAGGTTGGTTACCTGCTGGGAGCAGGGATATGGCAGAGCACCCTGGGTTTCTGCGTGGGTCTCTGACCCATCCTTGCCCCTGTCCTCTTGGTGCAGGGAGAACCTGGTCAGCCGGGAGACCCTGCAGTGGTGGTGAGTGAGGGAAGGAGGACTGAGTGCAGCACTGCTCAGCAACACAGGGCTGCAGCCCTCAGCTCTGGCCCCAGGGCAGGCCCAGAGTGGCAGGAGCTTCCTCGTGTACCATCCTGCCTCGCCTCTCATCTGTGTTCCTGTGACCGCTTGGCTGCTAGGGGAAACATGCATGAGCTTTGGGACCAGCCCTGCCCTGTGACCCCTAGAAGGCCCCTGTATGCTACAGAGCACTCCCCTTCCAGTCCAACCCTTGGTCCTGAGATCTCCAGTCTGGGCCAAGCTCAGTATGTCCCATTTGTTTTCAGGGACCTGGCAGTGATGGAGTCAAAGGAGATAAGGTAAATCATACTGGTGGGGGTTGAGGTCAATGCCATAGGGCCTGTCCCTGGCTCTGCCAGGAGGGTTCCAAGGCCATAACATCCCTCTAGGCCACTGGGTTGCTTGGGGAAGGGGATGGGAACCTGAAAGGAGCACTGATGGTTTTTGTCACCCCCAGGGAGATGTGGGGCCCACTGGGCCCAGAGGAGCTGCTGGAGTGAAAGGGGAACGGGTGAGTGTGGGGCAGTGCAGGTGGGGCAGATGGAGGTCACACCCACCTGACTTCTCACCCTTCCACCCTGCAGGGCCCACCTGGATTGGCGCTCCCTGGAGACCCTGGCCCCAAAGGAGACTCTGGAGACCGGGTGACTGACTGGTGGTGTGGGGTATGATAGATAGGGGTGAGGCGATGCTGGGATCCCCAACTAAGTCCTGCTGCCTCTCCTACCCCCTCCAGGGCCCCATTGGCCTCACTGGCAGAGCAGGACCCCCCGTGAGTACCTGTGACCTAGGGTGGCCTCGGCATTTCTGGGGTTCCCTCCCCGTGAGCGTGGCCCATGCTCTGTCATGCTCACTCTGTCTCCCCACCCTTCCCCAGGGTGACATGGGGCCTTCTGGGGAAAAAGGAGACCCTGGGCGACCTGGCCCTGCAGGACCTGTCGGGCCACGAGGACGAGATGTAAGAGGTTGAGTTGAGGGTTGGGGAGAGCTAAAGAGGCTGGGAGAGAAAGAGGGACTACAGGCATCAATGGGGGTCTGGGGAGCAGAGCTGACCATCTTTCTTCACAGGGTGAAGCTGGGGAGAAAGGTGACGAGGGCCCCCCGGTGAGGCTATGCCCCATGCAGTCCTGGCTGCTTTACCCTTGAACTGTGACTGATGGGCTGGGGGCTTCACCAGGCTCTACACCCCTGCTCAACCCACTGGGTTAGCTAGGGCCTGGGTCACCTGCCTGGGTGACTTTCCTCTCTACCACCAGGGAGACCCAGGTTTGCCCGGCAAAGCAGGAGAGCGAGGCCTTCGGGTGAGTGTTGGTGGCAGGGGAGGAGGGGGGTGGTAGAGATAAAGGGACTGCAGGTGAGGCTGAGGAATTGGCCATAAAGGTGAGGGATGCCTTGAGGGGGAAACAGGGTGAAGGGAGGGGAGGCCTTGGGGAGACGAGATGAGAGAAATGTCAGAGGGATGGGAAGCGTGATGCAGTACAGAGACTTGTGGGCAACCTGTACTGTGCTGGGAGGGCCCTGCTCAGGCCAGCTGCTCTCCCCAGGGGCTGCCTGGAGTTCGGGGGCCTGCGGGTGAGAAGGGAGATCAGGGAGATCCTGGAGAAGATGGCCGCAATGTGAGTCCCAACCCCTGGCTCATCGTACCCTCCCCTAACCATCCAGTTCCAGCCCACCATAGAACCCCACTTCCTGAGAACCCATCACAACCACCAAAGGTCCCCCAACCCTGCTTCCAGAACCACTGCCTGTGTGGCCCTGACCATGACTCCTTGACCTTCCACAGGGCAGCCCTGGACCATCCGGGCCCAAGGGTGACCGAGGGGAGCCGGTGAGTGGTGCTGGGGTTTGGCTTTTGGAGGTGTGGAGGGTTCCCGGAGCTGCTGCTGATGGTTGGGTTATTGTGCATCGAGGGACCCAGAGTCAAGTTGGGGTGGGCCAAGGTCAGTCACCCTGGTCTGCCTGCTGGGTGCTACATGGAACTTGTTAGGGGGCAAAGCTGAGCTGAGCTGTGCCCTGAGAATTCAAGACTCCTGTTGACCGTGACCATTTCTTTACCAGGGCCCCCCAGGACCTCCTGGACGGCTGGTAAGGGTTAAGCTGGGTCCTCCATTATTCGCTTCCTGCAGCGTCCCCACACTGTGTCCCCTCAGCTCCTCCCTTGGCTCCCACTCCCCTGATAGCTCTGAGGGTCCCTGGAGCCCCTTATTCATCCACTCTCTCTCCCTGGTTATTCCTTGGCAGGTGGACGCAGGACTTGGAGCCAGAGAGAAGGTACTGGGGTCTGTGGAACGGGCAATGCTGTGAAGTTGCCAAGGCATATGCATGGCTGTCAGGCCAGGTCTTGGCGTGGGTGTGCCTCAAGGGCCATCCACCAAGCAAGTTCACCTCTGCCTCAGGGAGAGCCTGGTGACCGTGGACAGGAAGGTCCTCGAGGACCTAAGGGTGATCCCGGCCCTCCTGGAGTCCCTGGGGAGAGGGTAAGTGTGAGTGGTCCTGATAGGGGCAGGGCAGACTGAGAGGGGGGCTCACTCTGATCTCTGCTCCCTCCCTCAGGGTGCCGATGGGCTCCGGGGGCCCCCAGGACCACAGGTGAGTACCACCCTCCACCTGTCAGCCCAAGTCCCCCTCTAACCTTCACCCCTCACCTGATCTTGTTTCTTCCAGGGAGACACAGGTGTCAGAGGCCCAGTAGGAGAGAAGGTAAGAGGGTGAGTTTCCCAGCAGGCAGACCAGGCCTTAGGTCTAATCTGGCTTCCATGACCTCTGACTGCTCTTTTTCCTTAGGGAGACCGAGGCCCCCCAGGACTAGATGGCCGGAGTGGACTGGATGGCAAACCAGGATCCCCTGGGCCCCCGGGGCTGAATGTGAGCTGTGGTCATCACTGCTGTTCCTCCCCCTCCCTGACTGTTCATACCAGGGCATTAGGCCTCAGCCTTACCTTGGACGTGGCCTTGAGCGCCCTGGGGCCAGAGGTGTTGCCTGTGTCTTCCCTCAGAATCCTGCCTGGGAGGGTAGAGGGTGGGGGATGCTTTCCTTGCATGCAGACCCTGGGTTCCCGGGGACCCATGGCCCTGTTCGCAGGTGAACTCCCTGACTTTGTGTCTCTCCTCAGGGTGCTGTGGGCAAAACTGGGGACCCAGGGAGAGACGTGAGTGAGGGGAAATATGGGGATGGAGAAGGGCTTGGGGCCACGCTCAGTGGAGCCAGACTGCCATAGGCAGTGTTTGCAGGAGGCGGGGCTGTGACCTGGCCCTGCTTCTGGGAGGGTGTCCCTGGCAGGCAGGCTTTACGGGAGAACCCCCTTGCTGACTTTCTTTGCCTTGGGAGGGTTTTGATAAGCTGCCCGATTTCTGGGGTCTTCCCTTGGAAATATTAGCAAGAAGTACCAACCCCAGCTCATGAGGTCTGTGACTTGGGGTTCTCAATAAGAACCCCAATCTTGGAGGTCTCAATAGCAGATGAGTCTCAGTGGGGTCCCCCGGCCATGGGGTGGGCCCTGGGGACCTTAGAGGCCTCTCGGTTCTAGCAAAAACTTTTTCCAGGGGCTTCCAGGCCTCCGAGGAGAGCATGGACCTCCTGGCCCTCCTGGGTCCCCCGGAGCCCTGGTGAGTACAGGCCTTCATGCTGCCCTTTTGCCCCTTTTTGGGCTACCCTCCGCCCCCAGACCTTGACCTGCCACAATGCTCTTGTTCCCACAGGGAAAGCCAGGCGAGGATGGCAAGCCTGGCCTAAACGGGAAAAATGTGAGTGTGCCCAGGGCAGCTGTGGCTAAACCTGCCAGGACCACAGCCCGCATGCTCAGGTGACACCCAAGACACACATATGGTCACACGTAGCTTACCTGCCAACACCTGCCTACCTGGCCCAAACATGCAGGGCTTTGTGCACGCTCACAGACGTGTGGTGATAAGGGAGGCAGAAGGGCCCACTGGTGACCCAAGGGGCCAGCATGTGCCTTGATAAGCCACAGCTACAGGCACACCCATGTGACGCATGGTCACGCCCTCCCGGACTCTGGTATGTGCTCAGACATGGGCCCAGGATTATGTGTGATCATATATAAGACAGGGTGGGGTGCATGTCCATGGCTGTGCCACTGGACACTTGCGGGAACACGCACTGACACAGGCGTCATGCTCACAGCCCCCTATGTCCTCGGATACATACAACCTTTGCTGATGCAGTGTCTCAAGGCCCTGGGGACGAATCCAGGTCCCCATGGCCACAGAAGACACAAACTGAGACACCCAGCCTCGTGCATACACACACTGAGACCCTTGGGGTTCCACACCCTTCCCAGGGACACAGGGGCACTCCTCAACCCAGAGGTGCACGGATGCAAAGCTCTATGTCCCACCCAGGTCCTGGAGTTCATGTACAGGGTCCTGCTAAATGAGCAGGCGGCTCCACAGGCCACCCTTAGACACACAGCCACCCAGGCTCGTGGTCCCAAGGCCTCACCCTGAGTCACACCAAGGCACGGAGATGCAGACATACAGCCCTGGGGCCCTGTCATCTGAAATCTGCCAAGATGGTCTCTGGCAGGCAGATGTCAGGGACTGTTTGAGCTGATGGGAGTCCTCTGCCTGCAGGGAGAACCTGGGGACCCTGGAGAAGACGGGAGAAAGGTAAAGCTCCTCACCTCAACCCTGCATTGGCTTCATGCTAGGGTCCTGTCTGATTCATCCTGGTCTTTCCTTAGGGAGAAAAGGGAGATCAAGGCACCCCTGGGAGAGAAGTGAGTGCCTGAGTTCCCTGCAACTTGTGACTCCTGACCTGACCCTGTGAGACGTGGCTGCACACTTGTCTGGGGTCTGATGCTGACTGTGTCCTCTACAGGGTCGCGATGGCCTCAAGGGTGAACGTGGAGCTGCAGGTAGCCCCGGTCCTCAGGGTCCTCCAGGCCTCCCCGGACAAGTCGGCCCTCCTGGCCAGGTGAGCGTCCAGGGTTCTTCCTGGGTTTGGGGACAATGTTGCAGAAGTGAGAGCCCACCTGCGGACACCATGGTCTGGCTGACCCCTTTGTGTTCTGTTGAATCTCAGGGTTTTCCTGGCGTCCCAGGCAGTGTGGGCCTCAAGGTGAGAGTGCTTCTGTTGGGAAGTGGGAGAGGGACTGACCAGGGAAGAGAGACGTTCCCCCACCTGATGGTTCTTTGTCTTCAGGGTGACCGTGGAGAGACTGGATCCAAAGGGGAGCAGGTGAGGCCCCCGCCTTTTGTACCTGCCAAGGTCACTCTAACACTCACACAGGCACACCTGGAAGTTTGTCTCTGTCTCTCCAGGGCCTTCCTGGAGAGCGCGGCCCCCGAGGAGAACCTGGGAGTATGGTGGTGAGAAAGCCTTGAGACCCTGCCCTTGACTCCCATTGCCATGTGCTTGAAGGGCTTCCTCTCCAGCCCTGTCACTTTATCATGGGTTCTGGCCTGTGGGCTTGAAACTCTGTCCCACTGGTGTTCTTGGAGCCTAAACCCAAGCCAGGCGTCCAACTTTGGAAGAGAGGCTCTGTGTGGGTGGGGCAAGGGGGTCATCTTCTTTGGGGCTGCCCTTCACCCTGCTGTGTGTCCCCAGAATGTGGAACGGCTGCTGGAAACAGCTGGCATCAAGGTGGGTAGCTGGGAAGCTGGGGGTGAGTAGGGATGGGGCCTGCAGACAGGGGCCTGTCTGCTTTGAGCCTTGCTGTCCATCAGCCGTCTGCCCTGCGGGAGATCGTGGAGAGCTGGGATGAGAGTTCTGGTGGCTTCCTGCCCATACCGGAGCGGCGCCGTGGCCCCAAGGGGGACCCGGGTGAACGAGGTCCCTCGGGCAAGGAGGTAAATGTGGCTGCCAAAGGTGGGGTGCACCCTGAGTGCAGATGTGGGGCTATACACCCCAGTTTCTGTTCTTCTGTTCCCCCAGGGCCCCATTGGCTTCCCAGGAGAACGTGGGCTGAAGGGAGAGCGCGGAGACCCTGGGCCTCAGGGGCCACCAGGCCTGGCCCTTGGTGAGAGAGGCCCCCCGGGGCCACCTGGCCTTGCCGGAGAGCCTGGAAAGCCTGGGATTCCTGGGCTCCCAGGCCAGACTGGGACTGCAGGAGAGGCAGGAAGGCCAGGAGAGAGGGTGAGTCTGAGGCCTGGCTGGGAAGGCTGGGGTCCCCAGGATCCGGGCTCTCTGTGGAAGTGGCCCTGGCTCTACTACTTGCATTTCAGGGAGAACGGGGTGAGAAGGGGGCCCCTGGAGAGCAGGTAAGCTGGGCCCCGAGTGTCAAGGGCTCCCTGGAGGCCATGCTTGGGCAGCACCCACCTCTTTGTATTCCACAGGGCAGAGACGGCCCTCCTGGACCTCCTGGACCACCTGGCCCTCCTGGGCCCAAGGTAATCACCCCAGACCTTCCCTGGGCCTGTGATTGACTGGGAGACCACCATCTGGAACGTTTTGTGGCCTGTGACTTATGTGACTGCCTATGCCTCTGTTATAAATTCAACTATCTCCTATGACTGTGCTTGCAGGTACCTATGGACGAGTCAGGTCCCAGAGCCTCTGGAGAGCAAGGACCCCCGGGACTCAAGGGCGCCAAGGTCAGTGTGTGGAGTCCTGCTGGGGCCCACCCCTTACCAGGATACCAGGGCCTGACTTGACACCCCGGATTCACAGGGGGAGCCTGGCAGCGATGGTGACCGAGGCCCAAAAGGAGACAGGGTGAGACCTCCCCCTATGCTCTGTGGGGTACTCCAGGGTGTGTGCATGTGCCTGTGGGATGGTGGCAGAGTCTAGGGGCTCAGGCATAGCCCTGTGCTTGCAGGGTATGCCAGGCACCAAGGGAGAGCAGGGAGATCCTGGACAGAGGGGGCACAATGGCATCCCGGTGAGTCCTGGGCCTTTGGGCCACTGTCTGGGTCCCTCCTTCTGGCAGTCTGGGGTGCTAGTGGGTGGAGAGCAAGGCAAGGGCACGTGGCCTTAAACCTGTTCTCTCCAGGGTCTGCCGGGAGAGCGAGGAGTGGCTGGGCCTGAGGGGAAGCCGGTGAGTTGGAGCAGCACTGCCTGGCCCAGGCTCTGGAAGCTTCACTGCGTGTGTGACTTGTGGGGAGGGGCACAGGTGCAGGACACTCATGAGAGGTGACTGTGTCGGCCAGGAGTGGGAGGCCCTGTGTGTGCCTCTCAAGAAGGGTGCAGGGTAACCTGTGCCTGGGAGAGGTGGGGACGTAGAAGTGGGTCCCCAGGTGGCAGGTCCGGGTTGTGACTCATAGCCCCCTCTCTCTTCAGGGTTCGCAGGGTCTGAGGGGGCCTCCTGGAACAGCTGTGAGTACCCGAGAGCCCTCACCTCTCCTGCCCCACCCAGTGCCCAGCCCCTCTCCTCTTCTGGCTCGCTCCTCTTCTGACTCTTTCTGTTCCCAACAGGGTAATCATGGAGACCCTGGACCCCCTGGTGCCCCGGTGAGTGATTGACAGGGAGCACCGTCCAATGGGGAGCTGGGAAAGATGGGCACAGCCTCCTTCACGTTCATCCCTGAGCTCACCAGGGTGACGAGGCTGAAACGGTCCCCTGCCCTGTGCTCTTGCCCTGGATGCTTTTCCCTAGGGTCTCGCTGGTCCTCCGGGACCTCAGGGACCTTCTGGCCTGAAGGTGAGTGTGGTACAAGGTGGTCTGTGCACGTGGGAGGAGGAGGAGCCATGTGGGTGCCCAGGGAGGTGCCTGCAGCCCGGGAGATGTCACTCCTGCAGTGGAGCACACATGGCCTCTGGGTACTTTGCAGGGGGAGCCTGGAGAGACGGGGCCCCCAGGACGGGTGAGTGGCCCAGCACATGGGGCAGGTTGTGGGAAGGTGGGAGGGGCAGGCACACCCTGAGCTTTTGCCCCCATCCCAGGGCTTGCCTGGACCCACTGGAGCTGTGGGACTTCCTGGCCCCCCAGGCCCTTCAGGCCTTGTGGTGAGTGACTCTCTATGGTCCTTTGCTTGGTTCCCATGTTCTCCTAGGTCCTCCTTTGCCCCCTACCCTGTACCGCCCTTACCCCTGATTTGTTCTCCCTCAGGGTCCACAAGGTTCCCCAGGTTTGCCTGGACAAGTGGTAAGTCTGCGGGGATCAGGGGCTGGGTCCCAGGGGTCGGGGTTCACACGCAGCCTCCTGACCGAGCACCTCCCCACCCCAGGGGGAGACAGGGAAGCCTGGAGCTCCAGGTCGAGATGGCACCAATGGAAAAGATGGGGACCGAGGAAACCCTGGGGTGCCAGTAAGTGCCACGGGCCGAGCCAGGCCTGGGCCATGAGGGTGGGGTGATGGCAGCAGTGGAGCCTTGCCGAGGCTGACTCCTCATGCTGTCTCCCGTAGGGGTCACCAGGTCTGCCTGGCCCCGTGGGACCTAAAGGAGAACCTGGGCCTGTGGGAGCCCCTGGACAGGTGATCTCTGACCCCACACCTGCTTTTCCTGCTTACCCCCAAGCTTCGGTCTCGGGTCCTGTGGGGCACAGCAGGGCCGGGGTGGGATGAAGGATGAGGCTGGGCATCTCATGGAGCCATCTCTGCAGGTTGTGGTCGGGCCCCCAGGAGCCAAGGGAGAGAAGGTGAGTGAGGAGAGGCCTGGGGGTAGGGTGCCCCTGCCTAGAAGCCACAGAGGCCCACTGATTCCTCTCCCTTGGCAGGGAGCCCCTGGAGGCCTTGCCGGAGACCTGGTGGGGGAACCGGTGAGTTTGGCCCCTGCTGACCACAGAGACCTTTGACCCCCAGATCCCCCTCCCTCATGACCGTAAATTTCCATCACATATCCCGTGTTTGAGCCCTGAGCACCTTGCATGTCATCTCTCTGGGCCTGACACCTGTCTTGCTCCATGGTGTGGTCCTACCTATCACAGGGAGCCAAAGGTGATCGAGGACTGCCAGGGCCACGGGGCGAGAAGGTAAGCGGGCCTGGCCCCAGGGTCCAAGCTCTGGACAGAGGGGACCATGGCTGGGCAGCCAGGCCTGCTCACCACCCCTCTCACGCAGGGGGAAGCTGGCCGTGCAGGGGAACCCGGAGACCCTGGAGAAGATGTGAGTCCAAGGATCTGGCCAGTCCACATCTAGCTTAGCAGGGAGGAGGGTTATGACTGTAGTCTGCGTCTGGCTGCGTGTTGTGGCTTTCAGGAGCACATGGAGATCCTTTTCTCCTGGTTTCCACACGCCACCAAAAGCCCCCGTGCCTGCCCTGGGCCCCCTGTTCCATAGCGTGTCTGAGTGCACACCCATGCACTACTGCCTGAGTCCAGGACGCAGCTGCAGGCTTTTCTTAGTCATATGTTTATAAACCTCCTTGCTCGCCCCCGTCTGTCCCAAGTTCGTGGCTGTGGTCATGGTTGAGCTCCCTGGAATTAGACCAGTCAAAGTTCCCACCTGAAGCCTCAAGAAACTGCATCCCCCCCAGGGGTGCCCACGCACATGTGCACATGTTTGGGCTGTGTGCCTGTGGTCACTGGCAGACACCCTCTGCCTGTGTGTGCTCACGCCATGGTCATGCCTGGGATCCTGTGAAGCTCTCCTCACCTGGGAGTGCCCGGCTTGACTTCCATCCCGACTGTCTCACTTGGGGTCTGCTTTGTCTTCCCAGGGTCAGAAAGGAGCTCCAGGGCTGAAAGGTCACAAGGTACCTGTTCTTGGTGGGGTTCCTGCTGGTGTCATGGTCCTGGCAGTCCCTGAATCCAGCCTGACTCCTTGTTCCCTCCCAGGGTGACCCAGGAGTTGGGCTCCAAGGCTCCCCTGGGCCAGCTGGTCCTCCCGGCATCAAGGTGAGTTGGCGGCCTATGGCCAAAGTGTGTGTGTGGAAGGGCGACAGACAGTGTGGTTCCCTGTAGCAGGAGGAAGAAGGAGGGAATTGTGATGGGGAGGCACCTGCTGTGACCACTCCTCTCTCTGCTGCCTCCAGGGAGATCTCGGGCCCCAGGGCCCCCCCGGTGCTCCTGGTGTTGTGGGGTTCCCTGGGCAGCCAGGCCCTCGTGGGGAGATGGGTCAGCCTGGTCCAGTCGGAGAGCGGGTGAGGCATTGGGAACAGCCTGTGTGGACTTGGTGACTCTGGGACCTTGGAATGTGCTGGTGGGGGTGGAGGGGACAGGACTTCAGGGCCTGCCCTGAGGGCTTCCAGGTCCCAGGGGACAGAGGTAGAGGAGGGTTTCCCAAGTCATTGTCTTCCTCTCTTGCCCCCTTTTGCCATAGGGTCTAGCAGGCCCTCCAGGCAGAGAAGGTGCCCCGGGCCTCTTGGGTCCACCTGGACCACCAGGGTCTGCGGTGAGTGGAAGTAGCATAGGGCCTTGCTTGTAGGCATCTGTCCACGGGAGGACTGCTGATGGGAACTGTCCACACTGTGAGGCGGGGACTGGGGTGGGGGCCTGGAGGGTCACACTTCCCTCTGACCACAGGGTGTGCCTGGGGCTGCCGGTGTCAAAGGAGACAAGGTAGGAGGGACAGGCTGGCTCTCTCCCATACCCCCACCCCAATCTCCTGGGACCCTCGTTCCCCGCTGACTGTCCCCAGTAACTCCCTCATCTTCCCCATGTCCTTTTGGTCTCCAGGGAGACCCTGGAGCAGGGCCACCCGGGCCCCGAGGCGAGCGAGGCGAACCAGGCATCCGGGTATGTATGTCCTATGCCCTTGTCCCAGGCCACAGCGGGAGCCACTGCAGGTGCCACAACCCAGCTCCTCTTGTCACAGCCCTTGCTGTGTAACTGAGCCTTGTGTCACTACCCAGGGTGAAGATGGCCGCCCTGGCCAGGAGGGACCCCGTGGACTCATGGTAGGCTCACTCTTGGACACCCTCCCACCTCACCCCTGTCCTACACCCACCCTGGTCCTGTGGTGTTCCCATACCTCCCCCAGAACCCCTTCCATCCTCTCTTAGTTCATAGCCTCCTTCTCTGTCCCAGGGGCTCCCCGGCAACCGGGGCGAGCGTGGGGAGAAGGTAAGAAGATGTGGGAAAGGCCTCCTAGGGTGGGTGAGGGGCGGGGGCTGGACCCTGGAGCTCAGGGCGCAGGTTCCTGCCTTTGATGAGACTCACACTCCTCTGCTTGATAGGGGGATGCGGGCACTGCTGGGCTAAAGGGTGACAAGGTGAGTGGGACCTGGGGAGGCCGGGGCAGGGCTCTAGGGTGCTGCTGGCTCCTCTGACCACCTCTGCCCCTCAGGGTGACTCAGCTGTGGCCATTGGGCCTCCGGGTCCACCAGGAGCCAAGGGGGACATGGTGAGTGGGCATGGATCCTACCCCGAACTATGGGGGGGGGTTCCGTGTGCCCAGGGATCTGAGCACACAATCCCCCCAGAGAGTGAGGGGCCTGCAGCACCTGACCTTGACTTCTGACCCGGATTCAGGGTGAACGAGGGCCTCGGGGCATGGATGGTGACAAAGGACCTCGGGGCGACAGTGGGGACCCTGGTGACAAGGTACTGGGCAGTGAGTGTGGAAAAGGACCTATGAGGGCAGGGGGCTGGGTGGAGAGGCAGAGGGGAGGGTTGTGGGTTCTGGTGACTATGAGGTAGCTGGGGGCCCAGGGGCTCCAAGCAGGTCCCTGGTCGGTAGTGTGGGGTTGGGGTTCTTAGGTGTGTGGCTCTGTAGTGACATGGGAGGTCAGAGGGGGTGCCCCAGATGGGGTTTGGGACCTTGGGTAAGAGGGAGTGGCAGGAGCCACTGCTTGCACCACAGCCTGGGCTGGGGGCGCTGAGGCTGCTGTGTGTGGGAAGTGGTGGTGACGCTAAGGAGCTCTGCCCTAGGCAGCAGCTTCCTGTCGTGCTGCAAGCTACTGGCCTGGTCTGGTCCTGATTAGTTCCTGTCCTGGTCTCTCTCACAGGGCAGCAAGGGAGAGCCTGGAGCCAAGGGTTCAGCTGGGTTGCTGGGAGCTCGTGGACTGACAGGACCCAAGGCAAGCCCTGCCCCCATGGCTTCTGGAGCACACGCTGCATGCCCCTGTGCTCATGTCCAGCTCCCTTCCACTGGCCGCGTGGGTGTTTGCACACAATCTGTGTGCGGCCCAAGCCTGGCCCAGGCCAGCATGGGACAGTCATGTCCAAAGGCTTCTCCCAATCTGTGTTTCCCACAGGGTGAACCTGGTGCTGCAGGGCTCCCTGGCGAGCCGGTAAGAGGCCCCACTTGCACAAAACCCCCACCTCCAGGTGGTCACACCCACAGGTAGCCTTTGACCTTACAGTGGCCCATGTTCTCTGGACATCTTTCCATTGCCTAGGGAACTCTGGGATGGTAGCCGCTGTCTGTGGCGCCCCATGTCCCCATGACTCTGGCTTCCTGCCGTACACCCTCTGCCTGTCACCAAGGGTGGTTCTCTGCAGGGATTCACCTATTTGAGTCGTGCCTTGCCTTAGCAGGAGCCTTGGACTTACATCTAAGCACTCAGATATGGGCTGCAGACCTCAGCCCCTACTGTCCCTGCAGCCAGACACCTGCCCACACGCTGTCCTCTGCTCTCTCTCTGACCTCCCGTGACCTCACATAAACCCCTCTTCCCTCCAGGGATCTCCGGGAAAGGATGGAGTCCCTGGTGTCAGAGGTGACAAGGGCGATGTTGGCTTCATGGGTCCCCGGGGCCTCAAGGTGGGACAGTACTTGGTTTTCCTCAGGCCAGGGAGGCCTGATGTTGGAGAGGGGGAAGTTCTGGGCTTGAGGTTGAAGGTGTCCAGTGTTGAATAGGGGGCATTAGGTTACAGGTTGGAGGGGGGCTTAGGTCGGAAATCATCAGGTGTGGGGTCTATAGGTGGCTTTTGTTTGTACTTTGCTCTCTCAGGGTGAACGGGGAGTAAAGGGAGCCTGTGGCCTGGATGGCGAGAAGGGGGACAAGGTACAGAGACACTGGGTTCTTGGGGGCTGGGGTACAGAGATGCCAGGGGTGTAAGGGGCCAAAGCTGACCCTTCCACTTGATGCCTATAGGGAGAAGCCGGTCACCCTGGCCGGCCTGGGCTGGCAGGACACAAGGGAGAGATGGTGAGTCGGGGGCATCCCAGGAGGAGGGGCCTGGTGGACCTGGGCGCAACTCATGTCTTCTCTCCTGCAGGGGGAGCCTGGCATGCCTGGCCAGACTGGAGCCCCCGGCAAGGAGGGCCTGATCGGTCCCAAGGTACAGGGTCTCCCAACAGGACTGACCCAGGATGGGGAAGGTTGCTGAAGGGGAATGGGGATCCAGGATGGTTGGGAGTCAAGATGGGGAGTTAGAATGGGAGGCAGAAGAGGGGGTTATGTGAAGCAGGTGGGGGTGCTGTGGGGCTGAAGGGGGTCATGGCTGCAGGGTTGCAGGTGCTTAGAGAAGGCTTGGGTTCATGAGGTTCTGGGGTGGGGGGCAGTTCAGAAGCTTGGGCTCCTGGGGTTCTAAGGTGGGGAGCAGTTTGGAAGGGACAAGAGGGCAGAAGGTCTCACACTGCTTGCCTTCCAGGGTGACCGGGGCTTTGATGGGCAGCCTGGCCCTAAGGGTGACCAAGGAGAGAAAGGGGAGCGGGTGAGTACAAGCCAAGGGCACCCCAAGAGGAGTGGGTCCATTTTTGGAGGCTCCAGCTGCTGACACTGTCCTGTCTCTCCCCAGGGGCCCCCAGGAGTTGGGGGCTTCCCAGGCCCAAGGGGCAATGAAGGCTCTCCAGGTCTCCCTGGGCCACCTGGGAGTGTTGGTCCCAAAGGCCCCGAAGGACTCCAGGGCCAGAAGGTAAGGGGTCCAACTGACTGAGGCCTGACCCACCCCTGACCCCTGTCCTTCTGGGGCAGCTCCTAACCCCTGGCCACAGCCTCAGGGGGCTATGGTCCCCAACTTGCTTGACATTTTTTTTTTTAAGATTTTTTCTCTTTTTATCTTAAGATTTATTTATGTATTTTTTTCTTTATTTTTGACAATCTTTACATAGTGAATTAGGGCACAAAGGTTCAAGGGCTATAGGAAAGCGGGTAAGACTATTATTTCCACATTGTTTTTCCTGTATCTGGGGTAAAGGGAGAGATAAAGGGAGAAGCCCCACCTAGTCTCCTACCCATCTCAGGTCCCTTATGTGGGGCGTGCTCCGAGGGTCTTGCTCAAGTGGTTTTGTTAGTTCAATGGTTATGAATTGCTACCAATCTTGCCATTCTAAGCACAATGAGGTCACTGCAGAATTCACTGGTTGGCATAGTCCATCTTAGAGTCTCCGTTTGCCCTGTTTTTTCACTGCCAACATATGGCCGGGACAGTTGATTGATTTGCTCTGTCTTCTGTTATGGTACCAGGTGTCCTCTGCAGGTTCCAATAGACTGCCATATCTTCTATGTGCACCTGGTTATGCTAACCACTGCTCCATCTGAGCTTCTTAGGAGCCTCAGCTCTGTCACTTGCACTCCATGGCAGACCATGGAACCTGCACTTCTCTTCATGGTTGGGGTTCTGAGTCCAGCAGTTCGACTGGGGAGCTCCCCAAAGAAGCTGAAGTGATCCCAGACCAGATTTTTGTGTGCACTTGCAAGTACAGGGCCCAGTACAGTCCATTGCCCTGAGCTGGTGGTTGCAATTGCTGGGTCGGTTGTTTCCAGTGCTGCCTTCCACTGGAACCAATGGGTGTTGCAGTCCCGCCTGATTCTGCCCAGCACACACTCGGCCCTCACATAAACCAGTGGGAGCTTCAGCCTAGTTGGGGTGACCCACAATAACCCCCACCAGACCCGCCCCCTACCCTGGTTCCCATGCTTGCCCATATGTGCAGCAGACAAGTTCAGTCTGTCCCACATTCCATTCTGTTTTCATACATGTCAATGGGCCTTGAAGCCTAGTTCAACCTAACCAGCTCCACTATCCAGCCCACACAATAAAAATAATTTTATTGGAAAGTCAGATTTACAGAGAGGAGAGACAAAGAAGGATCTTCTATTCGATTATTCACTCCTCAGGTGGGCACAATGGCCAGAACTGAGCCTTTCTGAAGCCAGGAACACACAGCCTTCCCTGGGTCTGCCACATGGGTGCAGGGTCCCAAGGCCTTGGGCTGTCCTTTATTACTTTCCCAGGTCCCAAGCCGGGAGCTGGAAGGGAAGTGGAGCAGCTGGGATACAAACTGGCACCCATGTGGGATGCTGGCACATGCAAGGCGCGAATTTAACCACTAGGCCATCACACCGGGCCTTTTTTTTTTCTTAAGGTTTATTTATTTATTTGAAATCCAGAGTGATAATGAGAAAAAGAGAGAGAGAAAGAATCTTCTACCCACTGGTTCACTCCCCTCAAAGAGTTTTAACAGCCAGAAGAGTTGGGTCAGGCCAAGAGCTAGAATCTTTAGGTCTCCCACATGAGTGCAGGAGCCCAAGCACTTGGGATCCACCCTGCACTACCTTCCCAGGCGCACTAGCAGGGAGCTGGATTGGAAGTGAAGCGGCAGCTAGAGGTCAAACTGGTGCCCCTATGGGATGCTGGTGCTTAACTCTCTGCACCCTCCTCTTCTGACCCCATGCATTTGGTCCTTGTGTCTCCCAGGGTGAACGAGGTCCTCCTGGAGAGAGTGTGGTGGGGGCTCCTGGGGCACCTGGGACCCCAGGGGAGAGAGGTGAGCAGGTAAGTGGGGGTTTCTGAGCTTGAGATCAAAGATTGGGGTGACCTCTGGTGTCTCCAAGGCCAGAGTCCCCAGTCCGGTATCATCTGTTACCCAGGGGCGGCCAGGGCCTACCGGCCCTCGTGGCCAGAAGGGAGAAGCTGCTCTGACAGTAAGTGTGGGCCTGGGCGGGTTGGAGCCCCCGACCTTCTGCTGCCCCTGCGTGACCCATGGGGTCCTCATGGTCCTTGTGGTCTTGTGTTCCCAGGAGGGTGACATCCGGGCCTTTGTGCGTCAGGAGATGAGTCAGCATTGTGGTAAGTGCAGCCAAGCCTGGCGTCTCCTGGCTCCTGTGCCTGCCCCACCCTGGGCCCCCTGGACAGGACAGACAGATCATCTGGAGTAGGGGAGGGGAGAGGAAGAGGGTGACTAGAAGGGATCAGTGACTCAGGGGGTGGGGAAGAAGGATGGACACACAGACCCAGGTCCTGTAGAACTTGCCCCGGGAGAGGGAGATACCAGGCAGACAGGGCTGGCCACTGAGTATCCCTGCACATCCAGTGTGGAAGGGCTGGAGGCAGGAGCAGAGCTTGTCCCAGCAGGTGCAGCTGTGGGGAACCCAGGGGCATCAGAGTGATGCTCTGTGTCTCCCATCTCTGCTGCTTTTGCTCTGTCCATGCCTACCTGCTCCTCCACCATTGCCTCCTGTCTTTTCGTCTGCTCCCAACACCCTTCTTGTCCCCGGCTTCCGTCTTCTTGGCCTTTCTTCTTTCTCGCTCCTTTTGTCTCTCCACCACTCGCTTTTCCCTCTGTCATTCTCTCCTGCTATCCCTTCCCCACCACGTGTCTCTGTCTTCTGGTCTGTCTCTCTCCACCATCCCATCCTTTTTTCTGCCTCTCCGCTGCTTGCCCTGTCCCCTCCCAGCCTGCCAGGGCCAGTTTAGTGCGTCTGGATCACGTGAGTAAACTTTCAGTTCTTGGAACTTTGTTGGCCCTGCAGCCCTGCCTGGCTCATCACTCAGGTCCTCCCAGCAGGGGTGTGGCTGGGGTGGCTGCCATCATGGGCCCAAGGAGGGCCTGATTCCCCCTGCTTTTCACTCCAGGACCCCTCCCTAGTTATGCTGCAGACACTGCCAACCACCAGCTACACCCTGTGCCTGTACTACGGGTCTCTCATGTGGAGGAGGAAGGTGAGGGCTGCTGAGTGGGGCAAAGATGCCTATGCCTGCAGGGCGTGCATCACGTATGTAGTCTCTGTGTGCAGGCACATACAGGAATTCTGCATTTTTCAACTTTATTTATTTAAAAAGACAGAGAGACAGAAATCTCATTTGCAGGTTCATTCCCCAAATGTCCAATGTCCCCAACAGCCGTGGCAGGACCGTCTGGAAACTGGGAGCAGGGACTCAACTAGAACTGTGTGGGTGGCAGACCCAACCCCCTGAGCCTGCTGCATCTTGGGGTGCACATGAATGGGGAGCTGGTAGGGCCTGGGATCCAGGCCTCCAATATGGGATGGAGGCATCCCAAGCCATGCCTGAACTACTGGGCCAGCGCCTGTCCTTAGGAGTCCCCCTGGGCAGCCTGAGGAGGGTGGCAGGCTGCCCCTCACCCCATGCTCTGCACCTGCAGCCCAGAGGCCCCCTGAGGATGATGAGTACTCTGAGTACTCAGAGTATTCTGTGGAGGAGTACCAGGACCCTGAGGTGCCCTGGGATGCCAGTGGTGAGAAGGGGATTGGGCTCAGAGGGATTTGGTACGTGGCGGGCAGGGGTGGTCCTTGCTGAGCTTACATGAGCTTCAGGCCCTCTGCTGGTCCTCCATGGCCCTGCTCCATGGCCCCCCTCCAACCCTGTTGGCTCCAGACCCCTGCTTGCTGACCCTGGATGAGCCCCAGGCCTTCCACTGGTTCTCCCAACCCTGCTCACCTGTGTTCCCCCCAACTCTATTGGGCCCAGACCCCTGTTCGCTGCCCCTGGATGAAGGCTCCTGTACTGCTTACACCCTGCGCTGGTACCACCGCGCTGGGCCCGATGGCACTGAGGCCTGTCGGCCCTTTGTTTACGGAGGCTGTGGAGGAAATGCCAACCGCTTTGGGACTCTTGAGGCCTGTAAGCGGCGCTGCCAACCCCATGTGACCCGGGGCCCCTGAACAGCTGCAACAGGTATGCTCTCCTAGTGCCTTTCAACTCTGGGGACAAGGTCCTGGGGCAGTGCCCTCAGACTAGGGGAGGTGGGGGACCACAGCCAAGCCCCCAGACAAAAGCAGTTCAACAAGCAGCCCCTGGCAGTCTCTCTGCCTGCTTCTGAGGATGGGCCTCCCCTCCTTCATCTACTGTGGCTTCAGCTCCCCTAATGGCTTCCCTGCCTGGTCATGGGTGGTGCTGAGGGCCCACACGCTGAGGGAAGGAGTCATGGGGCAGAAGATCATTTCCCACTCGCCCTGCCCAGGTGCTGTCCCGAGCCGAAGGCCACCGATATGCTGACCTGTGTCCCCTGGAGGAGCCAGGGTCTCCACAGCGCCCTGTGCCCCTCCTCTTGGTGCTAGAGGCACGTGCGCATGTGTGTCCCGTGTCCCATACTTAAGTGACTGGGTCTCATGGATCCAGCCTTCCCGCTGTGGACAAGCCCCCATTGTGGCTCCTGCCTTACCAGCAGATGACTCATGGTGGGGGGGTAACTGGGGGCAGTGAATGGAGGTGGCTGGCGTCCCCTCTGCCCCTGGACTCACGCGGCGATGACATGGTGCTGATTTTAGGGGGGTTGGATTAAAGCTGCTGTTTTCAAAGGCCCCTGTTGTGACTGTCTGAGGCCATGGAGGTGTTGGGGGGGGCAGATCTTCCCTCCCAGGGAGGGTGTCAGAACTGTCCTGCCTGGGCAGGGTCCCTCTGCACAGCCCTGGTCATTGTCCTATGACCCACAGACCCCAACTTGTTCCCGGAAAACCGTATGTGGGGTGGGGGAGGAGGGTGTGTCCTCCCCACTCCCCAGGAGGGGCTGAGTCATAGGGATGGGGGCTGCCTCAGGCCTGAAACACGTCCCTGTCCCCACCCTGGGGGTCATAAATGGGTGCTGAGGGTTTGCCAGCAGGCAGCAGCACCCACCCTGGCCTCCCCGCTGATTCCCAGAGGAGGCTGCCTGAGGTAGGATGGGAGTCAGCCTGGGGACTGGGAAGCCCTGGGGTTTGGGTTGAGGGAAGTCGCTGGACATGGGGGTCCCTGGGGTTTGGGTGCCTGCCCTCTCCTGCCTGCATCAGCTGCAAGCCCCTGTTGGGAAGCTTGGTGTCTCATGTCTCTCTCGGGCTCCGACCCTCTTCCGCCCAGCCTCCCTGTACTTGGGTACATGAGAGATTTACTTCTTGTTCATCTCCTGTCCGCCTCCCACTATCTGTGCATCTCTCAGCTATCATCTCTGTTTCTGGTCTGTTTCCTTCTCTGCTTTTGACTTGCCCTTGTCTCTTCATCGCCACCCATGGCCTTTCTCTCTCTGTCTCTTTCTTCCCCCACCCCTCTTACTGTGTGTCCATGAGCCTTGGTTGACCGGAGCCCTCATCCTGAGCCTGTTCCCTTCCTGCAGCCAAATCACGCGATGACCAGGGGAGCTCTGTTCCTGACCTTGACCCTGACCCTGGTCAGGGTCCTGGCTGTCCCAACGATCCCCACCCCAGTCTTCCAGCCCTTCCTTCATAATTGCCCACAGACCACTCCTAGTCCTGGAGCCTTGAAGACCCCCACCACCACCTGGGTCTACCCCAGCCCGCGCCTTCGCCTCAGCCCCCGCATAGCCCTCTCCCTGGATGTCCCCGTGGGCCTCCTGCAGATTTTACTGGAACAGGCCCGGACCAGAGCTGCCAGGGAGCGGGCTGCCGCCAATGCCCGGGTCCTGGCCCAGGTAGGTCGCCGCTGAGCCTGAGGGAGAGGGGTCACGATATGGGGGGCTGTGGACAGGCAGCCTTGGAGGACGGTGACAGAGTTGGATGGGGCCACATCTAGGCGGAGTGCTCCTGGATGTGGCTGTGGGACCACTGCCATGTGGTGTCACCTCATTCTGAGTGCCCAGAGTCACGGGGTGCATGGACCTGTGGCCTAGACATCTCTGGATTAGGGCAGCCTGGACACTGCCATGGACAGCCACCACCGGGAGAGTCCTGCCATGTCTCAGGGTCCTGTGTCACACTGTGTCTGGACACTGCCACAAGTGGTGACTGTCATGTGACTTCCAGGAGGCATCTATGGGCTGCAGGGCTGGGTCTGTCTCCCCCAGGATGGTGCTGGTGGACAAGTGCCACCTGCTTTGTGCCTCTGGGCAGCACCTACCCCAGATGGATGGGGCAGCCAGGGCAAATCCAGAGGAAGCAGCTACATAGACAGACACATCTGTGCCACAGCATGTGCACCTGTTTGGGGATGGAGTGTGTGCCGGTTGTTCCAAGTCTGGCAACTACCAGGACGTGTGAGACCTGGGAGGAGACAGTCCTCCACCCTGAGCCCTGCGGGAAGTATGCACAGCACAGAACTGGGCGCTGTCCCACCCTCAGCCCTTGACACCCAGCAGCAGGACCTGAGACTCAGACCACACCCAGCTCTCCGCCAGCCTTGCAGAACGGTCCTGAGCACATCTGTAAACCAGCATCAACTCCCTGCTTCCTGATTTCTTGTGAACTTTGAGGGTCTGGCTGCAGGAAGCACTTAGTGAATGTGATGAGACTGGAGATCGGGACAGACAAGAAGAACCACACGCTCATGTGTACCAGGCAGTGGCACATAGGGCTGAGTGGCACCTACCTTCTCTGCCCTCTGCCCGCTCTCCCTCCTGCTCCCCGCTTCTTTTGCCCATTTATTTGAAAGACAAAGGGGGGACAGATACAGACACAGATCTGCCATCTGCTGGTTGACTGCCTAGCTGCCTGCTCTGAAGCCAGGAACTTGGAGCTCCATCCAGGTCTCTCATGGGAGTGGTAGAGACCCAGGTACTTGAACCACCATCTGCTGCCCCCCAGAGTGTGTGTTAGCAGGACGTCACAATAAAAACAGAGCTGGGATTTGAACCTGGTAGTCTGAGATGGGACAAGAGCATCCCACAGGATGACTTGACCACCACACCCATCGCCCACCTGCCTCCTCCCTGGCCTTTTAACTGACCTGGCTTATGAGTTTGGAAGCAGAAGGTTTTGTCATTTTTCAATATATCCCTCCAAATGTAATTCCAGCCTTGAGGTGGCGCTGACGTTTAAGGCAGTGTGGCCGAGCTTGCCTGAGGCTGGGGGAGGACCTCCAGACTGGATAACCCACTCTAGCTGGAAGCAAAGGCAGACCCTGGCAGCACAGGCAGCCCCAACTGGACAGAGGCTGTGGTGGCAGGAGGGTGGCTACCTGTTTGGGGTGGGGGCCTAGACATTAACCTCAAAGTTGTGAGCAGCCTGGGGTGTGTGTGTGTGTATGTGTGTTTTGGGCAGTGGGGGGCGTGCCCAGGGTGGCCCAGGAGGCGGGACTGCCCTGGTGGAGCAAATGGGCGGGGCTCCCTCCCTGGGAGCCAAAGGGGGCGGTGGCCCTGGCCAGTGCGGTGGCAGGATGGACAGAGGCATGTTAGGAGGCAGCTCTCTCACGGATCCAGGGAACAGCAAGCCGGGTAGGTGCAGGGCAGCGCGGGGACTGTGGGAGGCACTGAGCAAAAGCTAGGGTGTGGTGAGCATAGTACTAGAGGGGACATGAGAAGTGGGGGTCTCTGTGGATTTAGGGGTGCTGGGAAGGGGGCATCGGTCTGTCAGTGGCCTGGAGGAGGGGGAACTTTGTTGCCTAGCAGAGGAGAGGGGGCTGGGCCACAGGGAAGCTATAAATAGTGTCTTCCTGCAGCCCAGGGGCAGGGATAGCCAGCTGGAGCTGCCCACTGCCCTGGAACTCTGCCCCACACTGGACTTCTAGGGACTATGGTGGGACCAGGTCCTCCTCCTCAGTGGTCATGCCACTTTGGGTGGTCCAGAGGTTCGTTTGGGAAGTTTTGTCTATGACATGGTTTTGGCTCTTCAGCCAGCCTTGTTTAGGTACTTACTGTGTGTCCTGGGCCAGCCCTGAGTTTGGCTGAGTACCTGCTGCGGTCTTGTTCCTGGTCACCTTCCTCTCTGAGCTCTTTCTGTGTGTCTCTCTGGCGGGTCCTGGATCCCTCTAAGTCCCTACTGTGTGCCTGTGCCAGGCCAGAATCAGGTCAGAGGTCACAGAGGTTGCTTGGCCACATAGCTCTCTAAGCCCAGTCCGCAGGCCAGGGCCTCACACTCCAGGAGCCCTGAGCCCTGGAGGACACTTGGATGATCCTTCCTGGAGATGGCCAGGGGAAACTGGAATTCCTGGCAAACCGCCCTCCCCCACAAAGGGAGAGTGGGCCAAGAGGGCAGCAGAGAGCAGTAGGCTGCCTTCTGCCCTCCTGTATGCAGGAGTCTGCAGGGCTTGTTGATGTCTGTGTGCCCATGCGTCCTTCTCCGGGTGTCTGTGTGACATGCACTGAGCCCCATGGGTCTTACCCAGCACAGAGTAGTTTTGGTGGCTCAGCCAGCCCTCCTGAAGAGCAGATACGGGGACTGAGTCACCTGTGACCAGGGAGAATGCAGACTGAGGACGTTGGCCACCCCGAGACTTCTGGCCTGGGGCACCAGCAAGGGGTGTTTGGCATTCAGTGCAGGGGTACCACCACAGGAGGCAGCCTGGATCAGCCATCCAAGTTCATGGTGAGCAGAGGCTAAAGGATGCACATGGACATCCCCCGACACTTCCTGTGATGGAGACTGGGTAGGGACTCCCTTCAGTATGCCCTGAAGAAGCTCCAGTGTGTGTGTGTGTGGGGCGGGAGTCAGTTGTTGGGCTGAGACGCTACTGAGCCAGGAGGACATTTCGGTAGATTGAAGAAGGGAAGGTCTCCAAGTGTGGAGGTGATGGTGCGAGGTCTGGGAGGTGAGCTTCCTGGCAGGTAGGGAGTCAGGCTACATCCATGCTGTGCTGCAGGCTGACTCCCTGGTCCTGAGCCTTCACTCATCCCTGTCTCTGATTGAGACATGAGGCCATGGGAGGAGAGGCAGGGAATATTCCCAGGGCAGATGGAGGCCCTGACCTCAGGGAAAGCCCAAGGGGCTCCCCATGTTGCCTGGTGGCCTCCCAGCTGCATACAGGGACTTGCAAGGGTGTGGTCAGACTGGGGAATAGTGGGCAGTCCAGAGCTTCTGCACTTCCAGGGTACCAGGTTCAGACGGTCTGGCTGCAGAGACAGCCTGCCCAGGTCTGGCCGCTCCTGACTCCTAGCCTTGGACTAACACTTGGGAGACCTGGTTGAGAGACCACACAGGACCGAGGAGCAGCTGGGTGCCAGGCTGCTTTAAAAGAGGCATGTTGGTGGTTGCACAGGGTGTGAGTGTGTGGCCAGGTTGGCCCTGGCATGACCTTGGTAGTGACCAGGAACAGACAGGAAGCCTGGTGGTGTTGGGGACGGAACGTGTGGCTTTGGAGAATTAGGCAATAGGTGGATGGTCACAAAGGGCACCCAACTCCTCAGCAGCCACCTATGGGTGTGTTCCTGGGTGGGGCCTGGAGGGAGTGTGTGATGCCACAGCATGAGGATGAGGAAGGAGGAAGTGGCCACCTCTGCGTAGGGTAGGCCATTGTCCAGAGCTGGCTTGTCGGCAGGGGGTGTCAGGTGGGTGTCCAGCCTGTGGATGCGTCAAAGCCCTCATTGCCTTTGAAGTGGGTGGGACAGCTGCGTCAGTCACTCCAGGGACCCCCGCCAGGCTGTGACTGTGACCAGGTGGGGTGTGGCAGTGAGGTCCTGGGAGGGGAACTGCTCCTGGGGTGCACAAGGCCACCCTTGTCTCACATGCCCCTGGCCTCTGGCTCTGGACTGGACATACACTGGGCAGACAGAACTGCAGGTGCAGAGGACCCGGGCAGGGCTGTGGTGGACCTTGCTAGAGGGCAGTGCGATGGGTGTGGATTGTGGGAGCTGGGGGTAGAAAGCTTGCAGAGGGGCTGGGTAGGAGCCAAACATCATAGTGAGTTAACTGAGGTCCCTGAATCTCTGGTCCATTCCTTTGCTCCTGCTCCTGTGCATTTGCAAAGACGTGCCAGACACCTAAGAGGACAAAGGACACCGAAGTGTTTTATAATGACGCATCTAATCTGTAGCACAATGGCGTCAGGTGAATGATGTATGCATTCCATTCCTGATGAAGAGGCAACAGCTCATTAAAAAGATGTGCAACTCATGGTTAGACATTTAATTGGTAAACACGAAATCCTGGAAGGAGAATGAAGCTGCTGTGAGGGCTTAATGAGTTCCCAGGGCACATGATCACGGGGGCCCGCATTGACTCAAGGGAGCGGTGCGGGCTAGGGGAGCCGAGGCCCACAGAAAAACACGACTGGTTCCAAGACTTGTCCAGTGTCCCCGTCCTGAGATAAAGCCCCGAATGCGGAGGGGGCTCAGTGCAGAGCCAGACAGGCGCCAGGGTGCTGTCAGCCAGGATCGCAGTCCAGGGACTCCAGCCAAGCAGGGGTCGCTGCAAACCCTTCTCTCCCAGGGTCCCTGGGGTCACGAACAGCCCGGAACCGAAGCCTCGGGGGCGGGGCCTATGCAAATCATCCCGGTCGGGTTGAGCGGCTAGCTCCGCCCATCCAGGGCGGGGCCTGCACCATCCGGGCCTTGAGCCGGTTGGGAGTCGGACATGCGCATTCTCCGCCCCGGCCGCGCTGGGTCCCTGAAGGGAAAGACGGGGGAGTTGGGCATGCGTCCTGGGAGACCGGGACTCCGCCGCGGTGGGTGGAGCCCACTCGTTCTGGGGCGGGGCTTCCGGGAAGATGGACAGGCGTAGTCGTGGCTGGAGGAGGGGCGGGGCGCGAGGGGCGGGGCCTCGGGTGGCCCGAGGTGGCCCTGCTGCTGGGTCTGGAGCGGCGCACTCCGCCTCCTCTCGGCCCCGGCATGGCGTCCCCCCGGGAACTGACCCAGAACCCCTTGAAGAAGATCTGGATGCCGTACAGCAATGGGCGGCCGGCTCTGCACGCCTGTCAGCGTGGTGGTGAGGCGGGGTCCCCGGGCCGGTGGTGGTGGGGGGCGGGAGGGAGGTGAACCGGGATGGGTGGGCCGGCACGGGCTGGGCGGAGCCTCGCGGGGAACGTGGGCCAGGGAGACAGGTGGGGCAGCTGTGACATTGGTGAGGGGTAGCTGGGGACAAGAGGAGGTGGCTGTGGCCGCACAGGGTGGACAGCTGCGTAGGGGCGCGTGTGGCCCTGAGGTCTGTTACCATCGGTTTAGGATGCTACCCCTGCCTTGGCCCCCCTACTCCATCCCCGGTACTCCCAGGGGGCCTGATGACCCCTCCTGTGCTGGCCAGATTGTGGTCTGACCCAGACCACCAGCTGTGTGGTGTTGGGCTGATGGCTTGGCCTCTCTGAGAACGTCCAAAGGCTTAAATGCAGGCTAGTTCTCTTCCTTGGCCTTAAAACAGAGTTTTAGGAGAGGAATGCCAGGACAGTACAGGTGCACAGAATAGAGACAGGGGCTGCTGGGCGTCCCTGTGGGTTGCCGGGAGAATGGGCAGGCTGGGGAGAGAAGCCCCTGGGGGTCTCTCCTGGCGTGCTGGGAGTTAGAGCCACATCCCGCACTCTCTGCCCTTCCCTGGATGAGTCTGCAGCTTTTTTGTAATCAACAAGATTCCCTGTAGGAGACACCGAAACATTGTATGAATTTGCTGCTCAGTATGGATGTGGCAAGAACATGAAGCATAACTGGTAGAAAAGATAGAGAGAAATGGAGACAAGGAGATGGCAGGAGCGAGCAGGGTCTCCCGAACCCCTGAACTCTGCTTGTCTACGATAAGGGTGAGGCAAGGGCCGTGGCTTTGACCTGGATGTTGGTTCTGGGGGCTGGGGTGTGGGGGAAGTGTATATCTGATGACAGTGTGAGGGCCAGGTTCTGGACGGTCTGTCTTGGGGATGTTGGCGTAGCCTGCACTGTTGTGGGCTCACACACATCTTTTGGCAAAAGGAAGTAGCACTCCGGAGGCTGACGCTGAGAGGTACAGGAGGTGGGGTGGGGTCTGGGCCCAGCCTAGGGCTCAGTGTGGGAACTTAGGCCTACCTATGTGCTGTGTGGTGCCTTTCTGCAGCAGGTGGCTGCTTGTGGGGAGGGGCTGGGGGGCTTATGAACAGGCACCAGGAACATAAAGACTCCTGGTAGAGTAGGGGATGGCTGCTGGTGGGGCGGGGAGCCTGCAGGGGCACAGGGGTGCAGGCCTTGGGATGGCACCCCACGGGGATGGCTGCTGGTGGGGCGGGGAGCCTGCAGGGGCACAGGGGTGCAGGCCTTGGGTTGGAAGTGTGCCTCTCCTCCCTGTCCCTGCCTCTGGAGGATGCTGTCCATGTTTTTAGCACATGAGAGATAGTGCCTGGATGTTGCTGGTGAGTAGTTAGCCGGATCCCATGACTGCCCTCCCACATCCCTTTATTGAAAGAGCCCTTCCTTTGCTGGCCTGGCCTGAAGAGGTGGGAACAGGTGCAATTCAGGAATGGGACCCTGGGCTGCCCTGCAACAGGTGCCCTAGGAAACAGGCAGACACTGTCGATTGCCAGGCCTGCCTTGGGCCTCCTGGTGCCCATGGCCTTCAGCAGGTGAGCAGGAAAGGGACGCCAGGTCACCCACCATGTCTTCAGGTTGCCCTCCGCCTGTGGCCAATGCGGCCCGTGGTGTGTCCTGCCGCCCTGTTGGCTCAGCACTGAGGTCCCTCATCTGTGCGCCCTGTGCCTCAGGGCCTGGAGTGTGTCCCCCTCCTTCCTGTCCTCAGTCTGTAATCTCCATTTCCTCAGCATTGTGCTGTCGTCAGCAGAGCTGCTGGGAATGTACTTGAACTTTGCTTTTTCTCTGGTGTCACTTCTTTGGGAACTTATCTTGAGGAGCAGAAATGACAACTGATTTATGGCCTTGTTTTGTATCCAGGCCCGAGTTGCTGCTCTGTCTGCTCACATGGCATGTGGTTGGCAGTGGGGGAGGGTGTGTAGGCACCAGATGCTGTGGGAGCAGCGTGCAGTACCCCATGGGAGTGCCCCTGAGGAGGGGGTGGCCTCACTGTGGGGTGAATGACTGATGCCCTGCCCTGGACTACTCGTGGGCCTTCCTCAGCCTGGCTGGGAATTGTGCAAACACGGCCAGCTCAGCCATCTGCTGGCCCTCAGGACACACCACCTTGCCTAACTCGTTTCCCTCTCACTTAGTCAACACTGAGGTTTTTCCCCAGGGTTCCCTCTTTCCACGCCTTGGTGCTGTCATGGGCACAGCAGCAACTCATAGTGCTGGCACCTCGCCTCTCAGCAGGTCCTTCCCCAGGGACAGGCTGCTGCCCCCACGCCCCTCCTCCCTAGGGCAGGCTGGGTTGAGGTGTACCTGCCAGGGCAGGGCAGAGGGCATGCTTTCCTGAAGGGTTCTGGCTGCCACGTGGAGGCCTCGCCAAGGGGTTATCATCCTGCTGACTGCTGAGGACACCTGGGCTCAGAGTTCTGGTTAATGTCAGTCAGGGTTGGGCTTAGGCCTGGCTGACTAGGGGCTCCTAGAAAGAGCTGCCTTGGGCTGGGAGTGTTTCAGGGGGAGCATTCTGCCTGAGGAGGGCTACCAGGTGAAGGTGTGGGCACGCCAGGTGGGCAGAGGGACAACAGTCCATACCTCTGCCCATCTGGCTGCCAAGGTTTTCTTGGCCCCAGGCCTTGGGATGATAAAAAGGAAGTGTCCACAGGTTTCTGAGTTCAGACCACCTTGCATTTGGATGCGTTGAAAGCTGAGCTGGGGGCCCGGCGCAATAGCATAGTGGTTAAACTCCTCACCTTGCACACCCGGGATTCCATATGGGCGCCAGCTCTAATCCTGGCAATTCCACTTCCCATCCAGCTCCCTGCTTGTGGCCTGGGAAAGCAGCCGAGGACGGCACACAGCCTTGGGACCCTGCACCCATGTGGGAGACCTGGCTCCTGGCTTTGGATTGGTTCAGCTGCAGCCGTTGCAGCCACTTGGGGAGTGAATCATTGGACAGAAGGTCTTCCTCTCTGTTTCTCCTCCATATATCTGACTTTCAAAAAAAAAAAAAGCTGAGCCGGGTCAGTTGAGGCTGGCATTGGCTGTCCTGGCCAGCTGGACCCAGGGGAAGGCTGTGCTGACATCCTTGCCACCTCCAGCCTTGACACACTGGCCTGGCCTGGGGGCTCATGGAGGGGAGAATCTCAGAAGAACTGTTCCATAGCCTGGGCCTCTGGTCTCAGTCTTCTCAGTGCTGCCTCCCTCTCAGGCTTCTGCTTATTTATTTATTTTTCAATTATTTATTTGAAAGGCAGAGTTACAGAGACAGACTCTCTACCTGCTTATTCAGTCCCCAGATATCCAGGGCTGGATCAGTCCAAATCTGTGAGCCAGGGTCTGGCACGATGGCTCAATAGCTAAACCTTTCCCTTGCACACGCTGGGATCCTATATGGTGCCAGTTCGTGTCCTGGCTGCTCCGCTTCCCATCCAGCTCCCTGCTTGTGGCCTGGGAAAGCAGCAGAGATGGTTCAAGTTCCTGGGACCCTGCACCCACATGGGAGACCCAGAAGAAGCTCCTGGTTCCTGGCTTGCTTCCGATCACCTCAGCTCTGGCCATTGCAGCCATTTCAGGGAGTGAACCAGCAGATAGAAGATTTCTCTCTCTGATACTTTGCCTTTTAAATGGACAGATAAAATCTTTTTTTTTTAAGATTTGTTTATTTTTGTTATAAAGTCAGATATACAGAGAGGACGAGAGAGAGAGAGGAAGATCCTTTGTCTGATGATTCACTCCCTAAGTGACCACAACAGCTGGTGCTGAGTTGATCTGAAGCCAGGACCCAGGAGCCTCTTCCCAGTGCAGGGTCCCAAAGCTTTGGGCTGTCCTTGACTGCCTGCCCAGGCTGTAAACAGGGAGCTGGATGGGAAGTGGAGCTGCCAGGATTAGAACTGGTGCCCATATGGGATCCCAGCACATACAAGGCAAGGACTTTAGCCTCTAGGCTATTGTGCTGGGCCCAATAGATAAAAATCTTTATAAAGAAAAGAACTGCACTCAGAGGTAGGGGAAGCAGTGTGCCATGTGCTGGGCGTGTGGTGTGGCTGTGGGGTTGGGGAGATGTGATAAGGTTGGGGTGTTTCTGCTCGGGTGGCCGAGGCAGGTGTGGAATACCTGCTCTGCAGGGAATGCACGCTGGCCTCTGGGGGCTCCCTCACGTGTTTGACTGCAGCATGGCTCAGTGCGCCTCAAATCTGCAGGTTCACACCTGGATGGGGAGGGCTGGCAGGGAAGGGGGATTCCATGGCCAGTCCTGTGCCCTGGGAGGCCCTGCCACGCCTGACACTGCTGCTTGTTTGCCAGTGTGCATGACCAACTGTCCCACGCTCATTGTCATGGTGGGCCTACCTGCCCGCGGCAAGACCTACATCTCTAAGAAGCTGACGAGATACCTGAACTGGATCGGTGTGCCTACTCGGGGTGAGGCTCAGCCCCCACTGCCTAAGGCGACCTTGGGTGTGGGGGTGGTAGGCAAGGCCTGGGATAGGCCAAGGTCAAGAACTGCTCCGAATGCTGAACCTCTGCTTCCCTCCAGAATTCAATGTTGGCCAGTACCGCCGCAACATGGTCAAGACGTACAAATCTTTCGAGTTTTTCCTCCCAGACAATGAAGAGGGTCTGAAAATCCGAAAGTAAGTGTGCATGTGTGTGTTGCGGGAGTGTCTGGGGGAACTAAGAAGGTGCTTGTAGTCTGCTGACGGAGGAGCTCTGGGGCCTGGCTGCTGGTGCCTGACCCAGCTGCTCCCAAGCCTGGCCTCGTGCTGTCCTCCTGCCCAGGGCACAGGGCTGGGTTTTTGACCTCTCAGGACCTGGATGGGTTGGGCTGTGTTAGGTTTGGTGATAACAGGAGGGCTGTGTGGCCCCTGGATGCTGGCCTGCCACTGCCCTGGGTTGTTAGGGTAAGGATGGGCTGTGGGAGGGGAGGGTGGTGCTGCAGCGGATGGAGGCTCGGCTAGAGCAGGGCAGTGGCTGCCGGTGGTGGTCATCTCCGCTTACCCAGGCCCTCCACGGGGATGGCTGCTGGTGGGGCAGGAAGCCTTCAGGGGCATAGGAGTGCAGGCCTTGGGATGGCACCCCATGGGGATGGCTACTGGTGGGGCGGGGAGCCTGCAGGGGCACAGGGGTGCAGGCCTTGGGATGGCACCCCACGGGGATGGCTGCTGGTGGGGCGGGGAGCCTGCAGGGGCACAGGGGTGCAGGCCTTGGGTTGGAAGTGTGCCTCTCCTCCCTGTCCCTGCCTCTGGAGGATGCTGTCCATGTTTTTAGCACATGAGAGATAGTGCCTGGATGTTGCTGGTGAGTAGTTCAATGCTTGTCGTTAATCACAAGGTAGAGATTTTAATATGATCACACACACACACACACACACACACACACACACACACACACACACTCCCCAATTTAAAGCTTGAACTGAGTGCTTTCCTGAGGAACTGAGCTCCAACTGATAGTCCCCAGAACTGAGCTCTGAACTTCTTAGCAGATATTGGATGGGGGGATCAAGATGCCCCTTTTTTGCCCTAAGTGAAGGAGGCAGAGAGTCCCCTGGGCCCAGTCATGACAGCGGTGATCAGAAGTTGACTTGATTCTGACTTCCCCAAAGCAAGCCCAGCCCCGGGCTGGAAATAACAAGGCTGCCTTCCCAGGTGGACCATAGGTGCTGTGTTCCTTCTATTGCCACTAGGGGGCAGGAGCGCCCCACTCTAAGACCTTGAACCTACAGTTCCCTTACTGCTCCCAGCCATGGCCCGGGGAAAGCAGTGGAGGACAGCCCAAAACCCTGGGACCCTGCGCCCTCTTGGGAGACCCAGAAGAGGTTTCTGGCTCCTGGTTTTGGATCAGCTCAGTTCTGACTGCTGCAGCCACTTGAGGAGTGAATCAGCAGATGGGAGATCTTTCTCTGTATCTCTCCTCTGCAAATCTTTCCAACAAAAAAAAAATAAATAAATCTTTAAAAAATACTTATTTTGATTTGAAAGCCAGAGTTATACAGAGAGAAAGAGAGAAATTGATCTTCCTTCTGCTGGTTCACTCTCCAAATGGCCTCAATAGCCAGAGCTGAGCTGATCCAAAACCAGCAGCCACGAGCTTCTTCTAGGTCTCCCACATGGATGCAGGGGCCCAGGGACTTGAGCAGAGAGCTGGATCTGAAGTAGAGCAGCCGGGACTTGAACCAAACGGTGTGTCAGCATTGCAGGCTGAGGCTTTACCTACTGCACCACGGCGCCAGCTCCCTGCCCTACACATCTTATGTTTAAACAGTAATACTGTTTATCTCGTGTTGATTTTCTACCATATCTATTTTCTGTCATTCATTTTCCCTGATTACCCAGATCAGCATTTTCTTTTTTAAATTTTAATTTACAGAGAGCCAAGCTAAACACTGAAAATTGCAGGAAAAGAGAGCTTGGAGAGACAGGTGGGGCTGTTCCTCCGCTGTCCGGGTGGGCAGGCGGGCTGTGGGTCGGGCTGACCCTGTGTTTTCTGTCCCAACAGGCAGTGCGCCCTGGCGGCCCTGCGTGACGTGCGGCGGTTCCTCAGCGAGGAGGGGGGCCATGTGGCGGTGAGTGTGACACCTGGTGCCAGCTGGGAGGCACACGTGGGAGCACCTGGAGGGGCCATAGGCTTGCTGTGTCCTGATGCCTAGAGGTCTCTGGTTGCACTTGACCCAGCAGGACTTCTCTCCGGACTCTCACTTGGTTTCTCCCCGCCCCTGCCCCGAGGAGTCAGAGCTGTCCTGTGTGATTTCTCCCAGTGTGGGCCGCACCCACACTGCCTTCCTCAGGTGCATCAGCGGTTACCAGGAAGCTGGATCAGAAGGAAACAGCCAGGTCACCAATGGATGCCCAATGGGGGGGCAGGCAGAAGATCGGCCTGCTATGACACTGTGCTGCCTACCCACCCCCACCCTCTTCAAAAGCTGCTACTGTCACAGCTGCTTGGGTTGCCCATGGTGGGCTGCAGCAGAGGGGTTTGGGCACGCTCCACACTTCATACAGAGCCCCATATGAGTCAATGCTGAGCCTGCCAGGGTGGGGAAGAGCCAGGGGTTCCAGCTGCTCTGTACACCCCAAGCCGGGCCCCTCCATCCTGCCCCTCTTTTCAGAGATGCTGTGGCCCCATTACTGGACATCCCAGGAACAGTGTGCACTCTGCTTGATAGCCACGTGCCTGGCTTTCCGGGGGTCTTCGGGTCTGTCACCTCATGTCAATTTTTTTTTTATATCTATTTATTTTTGTGAAAGGCAAAGAAGGAAAGACCAAGAAGAACCATCTTCTGGTTCACTCCCCAAATCATTCAATGGCTTGGACTTTGCCAAGCCAAAATCAGAAGCCTGGAGCATCTTCCAGCTCTCCCACATGGGTACAGGGGCCCAAACGCTTGGATCATCCCCCATTGCTTTCCCAGACACAATAGCTAGGAGCTGGATTGGAAGTGGAGCAGCCAGGACTCAAACCACTATCCACCTGGGAAGCCGGCACTAATAGCAGCTTTAGCCGCACACCACGGTGTGTCTACTTTATACAACGTGGTTGACTTCCCCATCCCCTAGCCTCTCTGTTCTCTTTTTCCCTCGGTTCCTATTATATGGGGGTCTCTGGCTGCCCTGGAAAGAAATGAGGTTCGGTTAATTAGGTCACCTAATCTCACCATTATTCCTGTGGGTCAGACACCCGCATGCAGAGTGGTGCCCAAAGTCTGCTCCCTGCAGTACCACAGGCACCCCCTTTTTCCAGCTCCCTCAGGGCTCTCTTCCTAAGGAGTGGGAGGATCAGCCTAGCCCTTACAGGGCTGTAGGGGACTTGCAGGCCAGAAAGGCAGTCCTTGGAGATGCCTGTGGTACAGCTCCAGGCAGCCTTCTCCCTCCTCAGGGTCAGAGGCCAAAGTAACTCCAGTTTTGGCTTCCAGGTTTTTGATGCAACGAATACCACCCGAGAAAGGAGAGCGACCATTTCCAATTTTGGGGAGCAGAACGGCTACAAGGTGAGGACTCCTCGCGCCCCTCCTAGGTTGAGCTGTGGCGCATCTGGGCCTTGTGACCCCCCTTTTTCAGCCTCTGGAGGCAGGCCAGGCCTCTGGCCTGCAACGGCAGGAACTATTCTTTTCTTCCCACCTGACATTTTTTTTGCCCCAGGTCCTCGGGTGAGGGGCAGGATGGGGCGTGGGGAGAGAGGGACGGTTCCATCCCTAGACGTTGGGCCCAGGGTCTGGCTGCAGGTCAGCATGACCATGGCACAGAGCCAGGCCCCAGCCTTAAGTGTGTTCTGCTTGCTTCCCACCTGCTCACCCCGGTGCACCTGCTCCCCACGACAGACCTTCTTTGTTGAGTCCATCTGTGTGGATCCCGAGGTCATAGCGGCCAACATTGTGGTGAGTGGTGCGTCTGGCCGTGTTGGGGACAGCCATGCAATAGCAAGTGGCCTGGGGTTGTGAGGTCCCTCTACTGGTCTGGGCTGCTGCCTGGGCTGACCTGAGTTTGATCTTTTGCCATGCTGGGGCGGAGAGGCTGGGTAGCCTTAAGCAGGGGCCTCCTCTGCACTCCCAGTCTGGGTAGTGGCAGAGGAGCTTTGGGAAGGGGAGAAAGATGGGTCCCTCCCATCACCCCATTCGTCTCAGGAGTGGCCCTCTGGGCTTGGGGAGAAGGTTTAGGGTGGGAGTCAGCTTCCAGGCCCCCCTGGATACCACAAGGGCTCAGGCCCCACCTTAGGCCCTCATTACTCCCTTAACACCAGGGCAAGAGCGCAGGCCAGGGGGCTGCCGGACTGCCCCAGTTAGCCTGCAGGCTCAGGCCCCCCGCCCACTGCCCAGCAGTCTCCTCGGCCTCCGCCCTGACCGCTCCCTGCTCTGTGCCTGGCTCTGGCAGCAAGTGAAACTGGGAAGCCCTGATTATGTCAACCGTGACAGTGACGAGGCCACGGAGGACTTCATGAGGCGCATCGAGTGCTACGAGAACTCGTACGAGTCGCTGGACGAGGACCTGGACAGGTAAATCAGAGAGGAGGGTGCTGGGTGTTGTCAGCTCGGCTGCCTCCCCTGGCTCCCCAAGGTGGCTTCAGAGGCTGGGCTCTGTGCTCTCTACCCTGGGGTGTCACACTGGAAAAGGCAGGGCTGCTGCCACCACTGTCATCTCTCTTTGGGGCAGAGGTCTTTGGCCAGAGGGGCCTTGCCCTGCACCTGTGGCCTCATCTTGGAGCCCGCAGGTCAGCATGTTCTGCTCTTCCAGCCAAGTGCTTTAAATGTGCGCCCTGGTGTCCGGGGAGGCAGGAGAGGTCCTTAGACCCTGCCTGGGAACTGCAGCCAGCAGCCAGGGCTTGCTCCCTCCGCCTGTCTCCTGAACTGGAGAGCCATCAGCTGTCTGATAGCAAGTCTGCAGGCCCCTACAGAGCTTAGCTGAGGGCCTCTCAGCAGGCGTGGGTGGGATGGGGGTGTTTAGATGGGTGGTCTCTTCACACTTATTTAGCTCCACTGATGATGGGCAAAGGAAACATAGTTATCAAATCAGGCTGGCAACACTGTCTTCCAATAAAGCTTTATACAAACAGCCTGCGGGCTGAATTCCACCTGCTGGCCAGCTCCCATCTCAGGGTAAACAGGGCAGTGGTTAAGTAAATAACAGTGGAGTCCCGGGCAGACATTACACAATTGGTGTAATTCATAATACGCAAGAACTTGGGAGAGTGTAGGTTACAGCGGCAAGTGGAGGGTGGACATGCAGACTTATGCCTGGTCTTGTACCATCCCAGAGAACCAAGGAGAGCCAGCTGCTGTGAGAGGGATTGCTTTTGGGGGCATTTCTTCTTTATATTTTTTTTGTAAGATTTTTATTATTATCGGAAAGCCGGATACAGAGAGGAGGAGAGACAGAGAGGAAGATCTTCCATCCGATGCTTCACTCCCCAAGTGAGCCGCAACGGCCGGTGCGCGCCGATCCGATGCCGGGAACGTGCAACCTCCTCTGGGTCTCCCACACGGGTGCAGGGTCCCAAAGCATTGGGCCGTCCTCGACTGCCCTCCCAGGCCACAAGCAGGGAGCTGGATGGGAAGTGGAGCTGCCGGGACCAGAACCGGCGCCCATATGGGATCCCGGGGCACTCAAGGCCAGGACTTTAGCTGCTAGGCCACGCCGCCGGGCCATGGGGGGCATTTCTAGAATAGTTGTCCTGGTCTGGCCCTGAGCCTGCCCCCCCTCTGGGCTCTGGAACCAGCCTAGGCTGTGTGAGCACCCACTGGCACTGATGCCCACACCTTCCTGTGGCTTTTATGTCCCCTCGTGGGCTTGGGATGCAGCCACACCAGAAGGGGCCTGGCAATAAGTGTTGTTCGTCATTTTATTTGAGAGGCAGACAGATAGAGATCCTCTGTCGGTTTATTCCCTATTTGCCTGAAATGGCCAGCCCTCCACCAGGCTGAAGCCAGGAGTCCAGCATTCAGTCTGGGTCTCCCTGTGGGTGGCAGGGACCCAGCCCCTTGAGCCATCACTGCCCGCTCCAGAGCATGGTGGGTGGAGGCAGGGATCGGGCGCCGAGCCAGGACAGAGGGAGCATGGGGCAGCCCGAGGGACGTGCCAGCACACCCCTGTCCTCATACTTATTGTTATGGCAGTATACAAAGGCACTTACAAAAATTCCTGGGAAATTGAATTAAAGGTGAATTTTGTGAAAAACAGATTAAAATCTATACATGTAAAGAGTTTTCACAAAAGTACATATGATAGAAAAACTATGCATGGATTTCCAAATATTTTGTATAGAAATAAGCTTCTCTTTTCATTCCATTTGTCCTACACTTCTTGACATCTGGTTGTAGCAACCCTAAACTGAGATTCCAGGGTGCAGAAATTAGGGTAGCCTAAGGGCTCTGGCTGAGCCCTCTGACGTGGTCAGACACACGCTCCTCCCACGCTGTGTGGACCCGAGGCAGAAAAAGTGGCTGTGCTGGGATGTTGCTGGCTGCTGTGCTGATGCCCTCCTCCTCTGCCTCTTGTCCTATCCCTGCTGCCTGCTGGGGGCTGTGGTAACTACTTGGCACATGTGGATGACATGCCCTAGGTGCCAGGGCCAGGGGGTCCCTGAGGAGGAAAAGGCCAAATTCATGGTCGGTGACGAGGCTGAGTAGAGGACGGGAGTGTTTGCTGCTTCCAGGTCAAGTCTGGGGAACCCATGTCTCGATTCCCTTGCAGACGGTACGGTGTGAGCACTGAGGTAGGCCAAAGGGGGTCCGGGGCCACGTGAGGGTCGGGCGGTCACCACCGACCCCTGCCTTGGCTGGCACCTGAAGAAGCATGCGTGTTGAGCACATCTCAGTTTGTCATGCATGGCGTGTTGCTGCTGCCTCACCCCAGCACTCGCACATCAGCTGCTGGTCCTGTGTGCTGATGTTTCACGCTGAGTGGTCAGCTGGTTCCTGGGGCTGACCAGATGTGCCACCAAGGGTCCTGGCCATGCTCACAGAGCCCTCTGCCTTCTCTGGAAAGGGATCTGTCCTACATCAAGATCATGGACGTGGGCCAGAGCTACGTGGTGAATCGCGTGGCAGACCACATCCAGAGCCGAATCGTGTATTACCTCATGAACATCCACGTGACCCCTCGCTCCATCTACCTCTGCCGGCATGGGGAAAGCGAGCTCAACCTCAAGGGCCGGATTGGCGGGGACCCAGGACTGTCCATGAGGGGCAGGGAGGTCAGTGTGTGGGAGTGTGTATGCGTGCCTCTCTAGGTGGTTGGGTACATGTACTGGTTTGTGTATGTCCCGGGGCTGGGCTCCTGGTCTCATAGCTGTGTGCAATTTTGGTGGAGGACCTTCATTCAGTCTGGAATGTTCCGTCTTGTGGGGAAGAACTCTCTGTAGATTGTCATAAGCTGAGCCCATCTGTAGAGAACCTTGCTAGTCCCTACTGTGTAATGGTAGCTCTCCAGCTGTCCAGGAAAGGAGGCTGGTGGGCCTCAGTGGACAGGCTGGGTGGTCCAGGACATGGGGTTTCGGGTGGGGTCACCTAATGAGTCCTCACTGGCCCTGAGCCCAGGCAATCTGTATAAGAATGACACCTGGGGGGCTCAGTGTTATAGCACAGTGAATAACGCTTGCCTCTTGGGACGTTAGCATCCTGGATGGGCACTGCTGCACATCCTAGCTGCCCCACTTCCAATGCAGCTCCCTGCTGACAGCCTAGAACATACTGTAGAAGATGGGCCAAATGTTTGGACCCCCTGTTCCCCTGTGTGGGAGACCTGGATGAAGCTCCTGGCTTCAACCTGGCCCAGTGCTGGCTGCTGTGGCCATCTGGCGAGTGAACCAGAAGATGGAAGATCTTTCTTTCCTTTCTCTGTCTCTCTCTCTCTCTTTTTTTAAGACTTCTTATTTATTTATTTATTTTTTTGAAAGGCAGATATACAGAGAGGAGGAGAGACAGAGAGGAAGATCTTCTGTTCAATGGTTCATTCCCCAAGCAGCTGCAATGGCTAAAGCCGAGCCAATCTGAAACCATGAGCCAGGAGCCTCTTCCAGGTCTCCCATGCAGATGCAGGGTCCCAAGGCTTTGGGCCGTCCTTGACTGCTTTCCCAGGCTACAAGCAGAGAGCTGGATGGGAACTGGGACAGCCAGGACACAAACCGGCACCCATATGGGATCCTGGCACTTGCACAGTGAGCATTTAACCATTGACGCATCATGCCAGCCCTCTGACTTTTTTTTCTTTCGTGTTTGTGTGTGTGTGTGTTTTCTGTGTTTTTTTTAGCCCTCTGACTTTCAAGTGAATAAATCTAAAAAAAACAAACAAAGAGTGGGACTTGGGAGTATGGGTGTCATTGAGGGATTCACGTTTCTTTAAGCAAACCTGTGTCCTCTGGGGCTGAGCATGGACCCGTGGACTAATGTCTGGGGGCCCCCTGGAGGACAGCCTGGACCTGTGGGTCTGAACTCGCTTGTGTTGTGTGTTGCAGTTTGCTAAGAGTCTGGCCCAGTTCATCAGTGACCAGAACATCAAAGACTTGAAGGTGTGGACGAGCCAGATGAAGAGGACGATCCAGACTGCCGAGGCGCTGGGGGTCCCCTACGAGCAGTGGAAGGTCCTCAATGAGATTGACGCCGTACGTCCCACCCCTGCCCTGCCTGTGCGCAAGCGTGCTGGCCAACGCTAGGGTTCAGACCTGGGAAAATGTCTCCCTTTTTCTTTTTTAAAATTTTATTTAATTGAGGGGCAAACCTCTCATTATTGGCTCACTCCCCAGAAGTCTGCAGTGAGCAGGGCTGCTGGGTTAGGTTCACAGCTGAGACAGCCAACAGCTCGCTCTAGATCTCCCGTGTGGATATCAGGGACCCTGACTGTTTGAACTGTGACGTTTGCCGCTTAGGATCACGAGCCAGGGCCAGGGATGGAACTCAGGCACTCTGCTGCATCTCCCACGAGGGTGCAGGAGCCCAGGGGCTCGGGCTGTCCTCCACAGATTTTCCAGATGCATTAGTGAGGAGCTGGATCAGAAGTGGAGCAGCTGGGACTCGAACCAGCACCAGTATGGGATGCCAGCGTCCCAGAGGCTTAACCTATCAGGCTGCCCACGGGCCACAGGTGTCGTAACTGTTAAATGTCTGCTCCCATGTGTTTTTTTGTTTGTTTGTTTAGACCACCAAAAGCTATTTTTTTGATGAAGCCCAAAGTCTGATCTTTCCCCAGTTAACATGTTTGTCAATAGTCGTGTGTGTATCCTTTTCCTGTTCATTTATGTTAAGTTCTTACGTATGCATCTACCAAGTGAGTCTCTCCACGCACAGGGTCCTACTGTTTTAATGAGGCAGTGTATCATGTTGATTGGCCGTTGGGATATCTCATGCTGGCTCTCGCTCTTCCCCATTTGTTAGACTTTCTCCCTTTCTCTTGTTGATTTTTTTGAGTTGTTAAATTTTTTTGTTGTTTGAAAAACAGTGAGAGAGACAGAGATCTATGGCTGTGACAATGAGAGCTTTTACGTGTTAAAGTCAGGAGCCAGGAACTCCATCTGGGTCTCCCCTGTGGGTAACAGAGGCCCAGGGACTTGAGCCATCGTCTGCTGCCTCCCAGGATGCCCGTCAGCAGGCAGCTGGCCGGGAGGGAGGGGCTGAGCTCAACCCCAGGTGCAACAGTGTGAGCGTTTCTAAGCATTCTGAATGTAGGTGGTGCCAGATGGATACATTCCTGGTAATGTCACATAGAGTGCTGGACCTTGTGTGTGAACATCTGAGAGCTTTCAAGGCCCTGGCCAGTGTCACCTTTCCCTGGAGAGTTCCCTTGGGCTCTGGCAGGTGTTAGGGTTGACTTACCTCATCCAGCTAAGCGGAGAGCTGCTCGCAACTGGCCTCTGCTCTCTGTGGCGCCTCACTGTGCACTTCAGCCGGTGTCAGGGTCACCTCTGCGTATTCCTCGTGCCCTAAGATCTCGGCCCTGTAGCCCTTTCTGCCTCTGACTAGACAGTGCTGTCAGCTAGGTTTGCGAAGTGGTCAGCCTCACTGTTTCGTGAGCCCAAGGGAGCGGAGGGTGGTTTTGTTGGGGCAAGGTGGGACAGGCTGGCGGAGGGAGCCCCGCTGGGAGCGTGCCATGAGCTGCTGAGGGAATGGCCTCTGGGACTCGGGTGGGGACGGTGGAGAGCGGGAGTGGGTGAATTTGAGTCCTCTTCACCCTCGGCAAGTTCTTGTGCTGCAGTGATTTTTTCCAGTTTGTTCTCTGTTCTCCGGGATTTTCCTGAGGAGTTGTCCTCAGATGAGGACCGGCCAGGTTTTGACTTCCTGTTCATGTGTCTTGGGTTGTAGCAGTCATTTGGACTGTTGCACGGGCAAGCATGCCCGACAGGCAGAGTGGTCGTCCCTGGTTTGTTCTTCATTCCATGCGCTTGCCTCTCAGGCTCTGACCAGGAAAGGGGAATCCCAAGTTAATCCTGTTCCTGTTTTGTTTTGTGATTATAGGAAATGTCAGTTACATATAAAAATAAGGAGACTGTCCTAGCGAGTCTCCCTGTACCCAGTGCCAGCTTTAGCAGTGGCGTTCAGGAATGGCCAGGCTGTCTCCATCAGCAACTGGGTTATTTCAGAGTAAATTGGGATGAGTTGGACCCCAGCTCCAGATTGTACATCAGAGATTTCCTGTTCATCTCTCATTGCTTCTGTGTGTCTCCTCACCTGTAATTATGTTGTCAGTCTTCTGTGCCCTTATTGTTTTTCCCACTTGATGATCATCCAGCAGCAGTTGGCGGTTGCATAGGTTTCTATAATTATGATTTTGTTTATTTTTCTTGCATCTCCATCTCTAGCTAGTACTTTGTGTATTTCTTTTCTTTCTTCCTTTTTTTTCTATTTTTACTTTCCATACTTCAGTGTTGTGTTATGAAGTAATTGAAAGCTCATGACTTAGGAATTTGTGAGATATAAAAGGAAACAGATGGCCATTCCAGTTAGGTTAATTCAGTGAGGGTTTGGAAAGGGACTGGTTACAAAGACACCGGTAGGATGCAGGGAAAGCAGAGAGCGGTTGCCCTGGTTGCCCTGAACTTACCTTGTAACAACATCAACCATTGCTTCTGTTGAGCAAAGCAGAAAGGAGGGAAGGCGTGCAGGCAGCCACCCAGCAAAGTTGACTTGAGTGGGTGACGGAGCGGGGCCTCGGGTGGGAACTGAGGCCTCTGCCATCAGCCCTGCATGGGCGAGCCTGGCTGTGGAAATCCAGACCACACTCTGCTGCTCCGCTAAGGCTGGCTTCGGCCTTATCCAGTCCAAAGTCATGGCCCTGGGGGCCTTGTGGGGGCACTGCACACCGGTCCCCCTGGAGGGAGCAGGGCGCAGGGGTGGGGAGAGGGCTGCAGGATCCAGGAGCTCACCCGAGCTGTAGCAGCACAGCCTTCAACGTGTCTTAGCTCCTCACTGATGCTATCTCGGGTGGCTGTTTGACTTGGCAGTTGAGCCTCCAGTTGAGACAACCTCATCTCACCTCAGGATGCCTGAGGTCAAGGCTTGGTCTATTTCTGGTTCTATCTTCCTAACAATATGTGCCCTGAGAGACAGCAAGTGATGGCCCAAGAGTTGGCTTCCTGCCCCTACAATGGAAGGCTTGGCACAGCCCCTTCCATTGCTGGCATTTTGCGAGTAACTGGGGGATGGGAACGCCCTCTGACTGGTAAATAATTAATTAAATAAATAAAGTGTTTTTTTTTTAATATGTATTTATTTTTATTGGAAAGTCAGTTATACAGAGAGGAGGAGAGACAGACAGGAAGATCCTCCATCCACTGATTCACTCCTCAAGTGGCTGCAATGGCTGGAACTGAGCTGATCTGCAGCCATGAGCCAGGAGCCTCCTCCAGGCCTCCCACACAGGTGCAGGGTCCCAAGGCCTTGAGCTGTCCTTGACTGGATTAAAACAGGTGCCCATATGGGATCCTGGCACATTCAAGGTGAGGATTTTAGCCACCAGGCCACCATGTCGGGCCCAGCCCTAATTTGAATTTTATGGTGTGATTATGTAGAGTCTGGGATTCAATCCCCCCAAATTCTCGCCCCTCCCAAATGATTTTCCCCATGTCCAACACTATAGTCCTTCATAGCAAGTTATAATTCATCAGTCTGTTAAAGTGTGCTCTGACACTGCTGGTACATACAATGTCAGAGAGTGGTTTTATTTTATCACTTTTTTTTTCCTCCACAATTGATGGCCCTTTTCAAGAAGGTAGGCATTTTTTTAAACCCCATTATGTAACTAGCTTAGCCCAGTTGGGGCTGGTGGGGGGTTCAGAGGCCTCCCTTGTGGCTTTGGTTGTCAGGTGTGTTGCAACCTGGCAGTGGCCTTGGGCCCAGCAGCCTGCACCCCAGCCCGCTCCCCTTTGGTGATTCTTCTAGATGTTTGTGCATTTCCTCCTTCACCCACAAAGTTTGAAACTATTATAATTTCTGTGACCCATTAGTCATCTCTTCACATTTATCTTTGTTCTTTTTCTGGATTCTGATAAACTTCCCGGGGTTAGTCTTCTGTTTTAACATCATGAGCCTTCCTTTAGTCCATAATTCCCAGCCTTATAGTTGCTTTTTTTTTTTTTAAAGATTTATTTATCTTATTACAAAGTCAGATATACAGAGAGGAGAGACAGAGAGGAACATCTTCCATTTGATGATTCACTCCCCAAGTGAGCTGCAACGGCCGGTGCTGCGCTGATCCGAAGCCGGGAACCAGGAACCTCCTCCGGGTCTCCCATGTGGGTGCAGGGTCCCAAAGCATTGGGCCATCCTCGACTGCTTTCCCAGGCCACAAGCAGGGAGCTGGATGGGAAGTGGAGCCGCCGGGATTAGAACCGGCACCCATATGGGATCCCAGGGCTTTCAAGGAGAGGACTTTAGCCGCTAGGCCACGCCGCCAGGCCCCATATAGTTGCTTTTTATAAGAAAATAACAGCTTTATTGAGATATAATTCACATGACATAGAGTTTGCCCATTTAAAATACACACTGTGGGCCTGGCGCGGTGGCCTAGTGGCTAAAGTCCTCGTCTTAAATGCATCAGGATCCCATATGGGCGCTGGTTCTAATCCCGACAGCCCCTGTTCCCATCCAGCGCCCTGCCTGTGGCCTGGGAAAGCAGTTGAGGATGGCCCAAAGCCTTGGGACCCTGCACCCATGTGGGAGACCCAGAAGAGGATCTGGGCTCCTGGCTTCAGATCGAGGTAGCGCTGGCCTGTGCGGTCACTTGAAGAGTGAATCATTAGATGGAAGATAGTTTTCTCTCTTTCCTCCTCTCTGTATATCTGACTTTGCAATAAAAACAAATAAATATTTTAAAATAAATAAAATACACACTGCAATAAAAAATAAACAATTTAAAATTTTTTTTAAAAAGTAAAATACATACTGTGGAAGGGGCTGGCATTGTGGCTAGTGGGTAAGGCCCTGCCATGACACCAGCCAGCATCTCCTGTGGGTGCTAGTTTGAGTCCCAGCTGCTCCGCTTCCCTTCCAGTTCCCTACTAATGCACCCAGGAAAAGCAATGGGGAATGACCCAAGTGTTTAAGCCCCTGCACTCACACTGGAGCCCTGGAAGAAGTTCCTGGCTCTGACTTCAGCCTGGTCCAGCCCCGTCTTTCCTGCACATCTGAGGACTAAACAAGTAGAGAGAAGATTCTTTCTCCATCTCTCTCTCTTCCTCTCTGTCTTCCCCTCTAATTCTACTTTTTCAAATAATAAAGAAATCTTTTTTTTTTTAATTTATTTCATTGTATTGTTGTTGACAGTGGTTACATAGTTAATTACGGTTAAAAAAAAAAAGGTTCGGGGGTATAGGGAAGTGGGTAATACTATTATGTCCATGTTGTTTCCATCATGTATCCGAGGTAAAGGGGGATATTGAGGGAGAAGCCTCACCCGGTTTCCCGCCCACCCCAAGTCCCGGATGTGGGACGTGCTCTGAGATATTTGCTCAAGTGGTTTTAATAGTTCTCCAGTTATGAATTGCTGCCAGTTTCGCTCGATGAGGTCGTCCACTCATTGATATGGTCCATCATAAAGTCTCCGTTCGCCCCATATTTCGCTGCCAACATATAGCTGAGATGAATGATTGACCTGTTCTGTCTTCTGTCTTTTCTTGGTTAGAGTTCTGAGTCCAGCAGTTCAATTGGGGAGAAAGAAACTTTGAGGTATTTCCAGACTAGATTCTTGTATGTTCTAGAAAGCACAGGGCCCGGCACAGTCCATCACCCCGATCAGCGGGTGGTTTCAATTGCTGGGTTGGTTCTGTTTTCAGTCCCGAGTTGCACTGGAACCAGTGGGTGTTGCAGTCTAGTCTGGTTCTGCCCAGCACATACTCGGCCCTTACAAGAAATCTTAAAAAAAAAATAACACATCTCACTGGTATTGGGCATACAGTTATTTGAGAATATTATGTCATCCAAAAACAACTCCTGTGCCCTTGAACAGTCGCTCCTTGTAGCCCCTCTCTCTGCCTGAGGCTGTCAGGAGCTTCTGTGTCTGCTCTGTAGACTTACCTGTCCGTTGTAGACATGTTGTGTGCATGGAATCAAGAGGCACAGTAGCTGTTTTGCTCAGCATGTCTTCTGGGTGCAACAGATCAGGACTTGACCATATTCGTATGTGGAGAGGCCGCCCAGCTCCTACCCAGTGGTCAGCCTGTGGGCATGGGAGCCGTTTCTGCCCGGCGAGTGGCGATGCTGCTCAGGACAGTTGTGTACAAGCGTCTGGGTGGACGTGCATTTTCACTCCTCTTCCGGGAGTAGGATCACGAGATTCTATGGGAACTCTGTGTTCACTCTTTCATCCTAAGCAGCTGCGTTATTTTTACATGTCCACCAGCAGTGGATAAGGGTCCTGCTGGCCCCACATCCCTGCTGGCACTTGTTGTCTTTGTAGCAAGTCAGCCAGATCCGGCCGTGTCAGGACAGAGCACCTGTTGTGGCGTGCAGTGACCCGGCTTCTTCTGAGGCCCGGCAGAGGCACCTAGAGTCCCCGCTGCTTTTAGCCTTCTGTGTGCAAGGATAGCTGTGTTTGAGACATGAGGAGCTTTCTCTGCCACTCTCTGCACCTGCTTGGGGGCCTTCAGCAGTCATGCCTCCTGGACATGACGCTGAGCTCCTCTCCCCCGAAGCCTTCTAGCCTCTACCTGCTTCTGTTTGCATGGGTACACCCACCTTTTCAGCTCCTTAGTAATGTAGCCCTCCATCTCCTGGTCCCTGGATGGGCATTCCTTCCCTGGGACTGCCATGGCACAGAATGGGTAGTGCAGGTAACATCAGAAACCCATGACCACTTAGTTGTGTAGTCTAGGGCCGGAACTGGTCCTCGGTGAAGACCTTGCGTATGCCTCAGTTGGCTTTCACAGCTTCCAGCTATAGGACTGAGTGTGCCTTTTTGGGGGACACACTTCAACTCACATTGGGTAGTTTTTATCTTCCCAGAACTTTTATATTTAATCCAAGCTATCCAGTATATTAGAATATAACTGGGGGCCTGGCGTGATAGCATAATGGTTAAGGTCCTCGCCTTCAGCGCGCCGGCATCCTATATGGGCCACCAGTTCTAATCCCAGCAGCTCCACTTCCCATCTAGCTCCCTGTTTGTGGCCTGGGAAAGCAGTCGAGGACGGCCCAAAGCCTTGGGAACCTGCATGGGAGACCTAGAAAGAAGTTCCTGGTTCCCGGCTTTGGATCAGCGCAGCACTGGCCGTTGCGCTCTCTTGGGGAGTGAATCATCGGACGGAAGATATTCCTCTCTGTCTTTCCTCCTCTCTGTACATCTGCCTTTCCAATAGAATAAATAAATAAATAAAATGCATTAAGAAATAATATAATTGGACCCAGAGCAATAGCATAGTGGTTAGGGTCCTCACCTTGAATGCGCTGGGATCCCATATGAGCACCAGTTCTAATCCCGGCAGCCCTGCTTCCATGCAGCTCCCTGCTTGTGGCCTTGGAAGGCAGTTGAGGACGGCCCAAAGCTTTGGGACCCTGCACCCACGTGGAAGACCTGGAAAAAGCCCCTGGCTTCAGATTGGCTCAGCTGTAGCTGTTGTGGCCACTTGGGGAGTGAACCAGCAGATGGAAGATTTTCTGTCTCTCCTTCTGTCTGTAAATCTGACTTTCCAATAAAAATAAATAGATCTTTAAAAAAAAAAAAGGAATATACTTGTCTGTCATATTCCCTGATACCCTATTTTTTCCTGTAAAGTTGGTAGTACTGCTCCTCTTTGATTGGGGCTTTTGTGAGTCTTGCTGGAATGATTTGAAAATGTGGAGCTTTCCTAAGATTGGCCTTCTTTTTTAAGTATTTGTTTCTTTGAAACATAGAATGACAGAGTGGAACAGATCTTCCATCCCCTGGTTCACTCCCCCAAATGCCAAAGCCAGAGCCTGAGGCTCCATCCGGGTCTCACGGGGTGGCAGGGATCCAGCTGCCACTCTCTCCAGACTCCTTGGCAGAGAGCAGGATTGGATGTGGAACAGCCAGGGCTGGACCTGCATAGGATCAGGGGCAGCGGGCAGCCCAGCCTGCCGGCCAGAGAGCCTGCCCCTGGCTGCTTCCTTGCTGTGGGCATTTACAGCTCTCACTTTCCTTTTCTGTGCACAGTTTGACCCCTGCAGGTTTGTAGAAAAAGCCTGGAGCAAAGACACAGCCAGCAAGGTTTTGTGAAGGGCCTTGGCGACCAGCCCCTCCCTGGGTGTGTCTGCCCTGCTCTCAATGCAGACATTCCTGGGTACAGAGCGGTTTGAGGGTGTGGCACGGGGGCTGTCATTCTTCCTGGGGAAGTCTTGAGTGATTGAACTGCAGACTTGGGTAGGGTGGTCATGGCTAATGAAGTGACCGTCTGACCTGCTCTGCACCTTCCCATGACCATCAGTGCTGAATGTTTGCATGAAGTTGCCTTCTCTGCAGGTTTTTTTTTTAAGTGACATTTGTAAAAGGTATTCTGCATGTGTGTGTTACCCAAACGATACAGTGAAATCTTGATGTACACCGTGCATAGTTGTCTCTGCTCAGCAACTCTTACTGTAACACAGGAAAGAAAGGTGCAGGAGAAAAACACCCAGCATTTATATTTCTGTGTTGGTTTTCCTGGCATAGACCAGGCAGATGGACGATGGATGGGTGGGCCAGACTACTCTGCTTGTTTTTCACAAGGACCAGGCTACCCCAGCCTTAGCATACCCGAAAGGCCCTCTCTCCCCAGACAGGCGGAGCCCAGGAAATGCCCGGAAACCTGGCCTCCACCTGCCACCTGACACGGGCTGGTTGCCAGGCCTGCCATAACACATGTAATGACCAAGGTGTGTCTCCCCAGGGCGTCTGCGAGGAAATGACTTATGAGGAGATTCAAGAACATTATCCACTGGAGTTTGCCCTGCGGGACCAGGACAAGTACCGCTATCGTTACCCCAAGGGAGAGGTAGGTGGGAGTGGGGTTGGATGCTTAGTCCCAACTGCCTGCCTACAAGGCCCTGCTGAGGCTAAGGGTCTGTGGGGCCCTCTGGACGCTGCGGAGCAGCAGAAGGGACCTGGCCTAGGAGACACCTGCTCCCCTTGATGCGTGCCCTCTGTGTGACTTCCTGCTGTGCGGCCCAGGCATCCACCTGCTCCTTGAGCCCCGGGAGGCCTGAGCTGCACAGGGCAGGTGCCCAAGGTGGGACCCAACAGATCCTTGCTCCCCATCCTTGTCTCCCCTCCTAGGGAGGGCAGGGGGTTTGGAAGGGCAGGGCCTGAGCCGACACTGGCTCATGAGGTTCAGCCGAGGAGCCTATGCCCCTGCAGCCACAGGCAGGTGACAGCCGTTCGCAGGGCACATGTGTACATGAACACACACATGCAGACACCCGGCTCATGGGCCCCTGCTCTGCCTCATCCCAGGGCATCGCGTAGCTCTCGATGACACTAGATTGTTTCCCACATGCCAGCCTAGGAGTAAGTTTAGATAAGAGAGGCCTAGAGCAGTTGGCTGCCTAGCCCGCGCACTGGGAGGACAATGTTCAGCAGGTCAGAACCTGCCCTGCCTGCTTGAAGACCTGCCTGTGTGCCAAGGAATGCCATCCCATAGGGCTTGGGCCCAGGCTGCAGGTGAAAAATCTCTCAAGCTCCTTGTTCTCAGGCCGGCCCAAGACCTGCAGGCTGCAGGGTATACCAGGTACAGGAGAGTGGAGTGGGGCATGGTCCCTGGTGACCTCAGATGTCCCTGGAGGGTCACACTCTGTTTTTTTTTTTTTTTTTTTTTTAAGATTTATCTAAATTGGAAAGGCAGATTTCCAGAGAAAAGGAGAGAGAGGAAAAGAGATCTTCCATCTTCTGGTTTACTTCCTAAATGATCACAAAGGCTGGGGCTGAGTTGACATGAAGCCAGAAGCCTCCTCTGGGTCTCCCATGTGGGTGCAGGGTCCCAAGGCTTTGGGCTGTTCTCTGCTGCTTTCCCAGGCCACAAGCTGGGGACTGGATGGGAAGTGGAGCAGCTGAGACTTGAACAGGCGCCCATATGGAATCCCAGCACTTGCAAGTGGAGGATTAGCCAGTTGAGCCCCAAGGCCATGCTCCTTGCTCCTCTCCCGCATCACCTGTCCGCCCAGGGCCGGAGGAGGCTCTGTAGGTCTCAGGCATCAGCCTATGGATCCAAGTAGATGGTTCAGCACACAGTCCCTGGGTAGACCTGGAATGGGAACGAGGCCCTCTCGGCCTTCCAGGCCCTGACTCTAGGATGGGGAGGAGGCCCCTCTCCAGGGAGCAGAAGGATGGCCAGGAATGGGGTCAGGCCTGAGGGCCACCCTCCTGCCTTACCCTTGCAGTCCTATGAGGACCTGGTGCAGCGGCTGGAGCCCGTCATCATGGAACTGGAGCGACAAGAGAACGTGCTGGTGATCTGCCACCAGGCCGTGATGCGCTGCCTCCTGGCCTACTTCCTGGACAAGGCAGCAGGTGTGCTCCTTGTCCCTGGGGCAAGAGTGTAAGCGGGTGGGATTGTCCCCTGAGCATCCTCGGTGTGCCAGCCCATCCATTGTGTGTCCACAGAACAGCTGCCGTACCTCAAGTGTCCACTACACACAGTCCTGAAGCTCACCCCTGTGGCTTACGGTAAGACTTCCCATGCCCTGACCTTTGGCTCCCATGTCCTTGGCTCTTCGTTTAATCTGATTATCTTCTCCAGATTCCTCAAAAAATCCCATTAAAAGTTCATCCCCCGCCCCAACATCCACAAGCACACACACACACTGCCTTCCCAGTTTGTGGATGTGTTATTATATACACAGCTGTGGCTCAGGGAGCCCCCTAGGCCTCCTTACCCATGGCCCATCTGTGAGAGGCGCTTCTGCATGGGTCTCCCCACAGCCCACACAGCACAGGGCCAGTGCCTTAGAACACTCTGAGGGCAGGTGAATGAGCCCCACCTTTGCGTGAGGCCCTGCTTGGAGACCTCAGGCGGCTTTCTGAGCTCCTGCCCTCTGTCACGGGTGCATGCAGGGGAGCGACGGCAGCTGACACCCTGGCCCGGCATCCCCATCGCACTGAGCCTTATGTGCCAGTGTAGGGGGTGGTGCATTGTGGGTCTTGACAGCTGAGAGCCCCTGCCCCCGTGGGTGGTCCCAGGGTGGGCAGCTGTCTAGGCAGCCTCCTGAGAAGCCCCTACATGGGCTGTGGGGAAGGGGCACAAGTGAGCAGGTGTGCTTGCCTGCTCCCCTATAGCCCCAGCTCCCCCTGAGAGAAGCTTTCTTGCCTGTCCCTTTTGGTAGGCTGTAAAGTGGAGTCCATATTCCTGAACGTGGCTGCTGTCAACACACACCGGGACAGGCCTCAGGTAGCAATCAGGTCACCACTGGGATGCTGGGCATGGTCCCAAGGGGCCTGGACACTGTCTCAGGGGGCCAGGTCCAGCTGGGGCACCTGCCAGAGGGTGAGCTTCCTGCCAAGGCTGCTCTGATGTCAGGTGTGGCCTTGGCCCTGGCAGTGCACTGGGGTAGGAGCTTCCCAAGGCCAGCTGCCCACAGGTGGGGAAGTCCCAGTCAGGAAGTGGCTGAGCTCAGTTGAGCTCGGCTGCCCAACAGCCCCGCCTAGAAAGTCTGACCCAGGAGGCTAGAAGCCACAGCAGGGCAGGTAGCAGTTGTCCTTCCCTCGGCCTCTTCCAAACAGAGCAGCTTTAAGACTTAGACTGCTGCCAGGCCTTGGGGCTTATAGATGCCGGGGCCCAGCGCTGGGCAGAGGCCGTGTATTGGGAGAGCAGCCGCCCTGGTGCCCTGTGTGGTGGCAGCTGCTCACAGTGCTGTCCCGAAGCGCTCTCAGTGCCCACATGCTGACTGTCCCTCAGGGCCTCTGCTCTGAGATGCCAGGCCCAGTCCCTGGAGTCTGCTGCTCCAAGAGGCCTCTGTGGCCTCCCGCTGACATTTAGAGGTTGGGAGGTTACACCAGACCAAGCAGTATGTAAAGGAACAGGGAGCTGGGACCCCCGCTCCACCTGTGTCCTGTCATTTAAGTTCCTGATCCTTTGACCTTTGGGAATGTCAGGGTTCTATAGCTGGGCTTCTGGGGCGAGCAGGGAAGGGGCCAGTGGCACCAGGAGAGCACCGGCAGGTGTGCTGTCCCTGGCGCGGGGGCAGTGTTCTGGGGCTTTCTCGTGCAGAATGTGGACATCTCGAGGCCTCCGGAGGAAGCCCTCGTCACGGTTCCCGCGCATCAGTGACTGTGTCGTCCACAGTGAGCCCTGGGCTGGTGTGGCTCTCTGCCAAGGAGGTGGCTCTGGATGTCCTTAGCGTGTGTCTGTCACCATGCAGGAGCCGCAGTGGCTGGCGGCTCATGGGGCCCCTGCTGGCGCCCTCCTCACCGACGGTGATGCAGCTGGCTGGCTGTCGGCGCTGCTGTGCATGTGTGCGGGCTGGGGGCCTGTGGACCGGACTGGACTCTGCTGTGGCCCTCAGCCGTTCTTGTTCACCATGAGCCTTGGGACATGTGAAACCATCAAATGTGAAACGGCAAGTGCTTGCTGGGATGACCCTGCTGTGACCCCACGTGGATCTGGTGCCCGTGCGGGGCCCTTTGCGGTCCTCGGTGAGGTCACTTCCTGAGCCACAGGTCCTCATGAGACTCCAAGCTACCACTTCTGCTGCTGCAGGTGGGAGGGGAGCCCCTTCAACCCCGGGGAGCTGGGGTGTGGGCCTTGTGGGTAGCACTGCCAGGCCTGTGTCTACACCCCGCCTGCGGGGAGGGCCATCGCCTCACCCCTTGTCCCTTGCATGCACGGGATATCCTGAAGAGACGGTGGCCCTGGCCATCCTTTCCTACTGTTCACGGTGAAGCCACGTAAGACAGGACCTTATATTCATTCCCCCCACAGTGCCCACACCCAAGTGCTTAAGGCAGATGCTGCCCCACCTCCCCTGCCCGACTGTGTCCGTGAGGACGGCTGGGGAGGAGGTGGCCACCCCCACTTGTGGCCACTTTGTGTCCATATAAGAATGTATGCAGGAGTGGGGGCGGGCATGGGTGTTTGCCACAGATGCCTCAGGCAGTGTCATGGTCCTGGGTTTGTGAGTCTCTACCTGTTGACCTGTGGTCACAGAGAGGGCAGGAGTGGGGACAGCTGAAATGGAGGGAGATTTCCCAACCACATCACAGCTTGCCACTGGGTACTCGTATGCCTGGTGACAGAGGCCTCATGAAGGCTGGCCTTGGTCATGCCCCTGAGCCCTTCTGGGTCCAGCACATGGGCTCTGTGCCCATCTGATAGCTGACGAGAGACAGGCTGGCCGTATGGGCCCGGGCCAGAAAGTGTGTGATCCAAAGCCAAGGGAGGCCAGGCTCCTGGCACCCAAGCTCACTTTGCACCAGCCTGGCTGAGCGACCTTTCTTGTCCATCCCCAGGCCCTCTGCAGGTGTCCCCTCCCCTGAGAGAAGTCCCCTGGCCCTGCTTGATGGTCTCACTGCTGTGGGCAGATGCAGGTGGACCACGCCTGTCATGGGGCCAGTGTGGGGTCTCCCTAGACCTGAAGATCTGACCACTGCCTTCAGGACAGGGGACAGCACCTTGGTTCCTGCTTCCCTTGGAGTTTTGGTGACTTTGGTCAGATGGACACACCCTCCTTTGTAGCCATAGGGGTTCCTTCAGTCAGCAACTGGGTGTGGCCATTTGGGGGTCTCCTAAGGTGAGACCCTCAAGGCCCATTGTGTGTGGAGGGAAGGTGGTTGCTGCTGGACTCAGACGCATGACCAGGCCTGGGACAGGGTAGCTGGAGGTCTGGGATCAGGACAAGGGTGCAGGCAGCCCCTTGCTAGCCAGCCTTGGCTCTGGAGTGGCCTTTACGTGGGCTGCCCAGGGGTGGCCTTGGTGGCCTATGCGCATGGATGGCAAGTGTCCTGCTTCCCTGGAATGCACGGTCACAGCCACTCATTACACTGTGTCCAGCATTCTTTGCAATAAATTCTTTAAAAATATGTTAACTTAGGTTGACTTTAAAGATTGATTTCTTTGCTTGACAGTCAAAGTTACAGAGAGAGAGAGAGAGACAGAGAGACAGAGAGAGACAGAGACAGAGATCTTCATCTGCTGATTCATTCCCCAGATGGCTAAAGCCAGGAGCCAGGAGCTCATCCAGGTCTCCTCTGTGGTTACAGGGGCCCTAGCCCTTGGATCATCCTTTCGTTGGCAGGGAACTGGATCAGAAGTGGATCAACTGGGACACCGAAGGTGGCCCATGTGAGATCCAGGTGGCTTAGCCCACTTCTTTGGGCTCTCACATGGGTAGAGGGATCCAAGGACTTGAGCCATCCTTCGCTACTTTCCCAGGCACATTAACATGGAGCTGGATCGAAAGTGGAGCAGCTGGGATTAGAACTGGTGCCCCAAAAGGATGCTGGCACCATAGTCTGGTGACAGTGGGTAATGAAACTCTGAGAGGAATTTTTACTGGTTGCACGCCTGCCAAACCCTTTGTCCAAGAGGAGGAGGCGGGGGCAGGAAGAACAGGAGCCCTCAGGCTCCACTAGACTGTGGTCTAGGTTCTGGTTCTTTCCTGGGATGCCCGCCTGGTCTACCAGTTGTACTGTCCTTGTTGTTTGTCTTTATTAAACTCTGCCCCCTGCTTACCTCTCCCCTCTGTCTCATGTCTGATTTTTCTTCTGGGAAGACGAGAACCCCGGTCAGTAACACACTTGGCAGCCATGTCCTTGTCTAAACTCCCGGCCTTTCCTCCTGCCTGGTCTAGTGGCTGCAAAAGTCCTTTGCTGCCATTTTTGGGGAAAAAAAAATGGCACAGGCTTATTCAGAACTTTCTGCCTGACAGTCCCACTGGGGGAGACCCACAGAGGGGAGGGAATTTGGCGTGGGGGGTGGCTAACAGAGGGTAGGGTACAGGCCGGGTGGCAGGAAGCTTCACCAATGTGAGCAGAGGCCTGAGGGGTCCACAGCCAGGACAAAGGGTCGGAGAGAGGGCAGCCAGGGGCTGGAGCAGAGAGAGGGGTGGAGGGCTGGAGGCCCAGGTCAGAGAGCTTGGGACTCCTGGCTTCAGATTGGCTCAGCTCCAGCCATTGCAGTCACTTGGGGAGTATATCATTGGACAGAAGATCTTCCTCTCTGTCTCTCCTCCTCTCTGTATATCCAACTTTGTAATAATAATAATAGCAAACATCTAAAGGAAAAGTTAATAAAAGTAATTTAAAAAAGAAGTACTTGGATAGCAGGTAAAGGCACCACTTGTAACACCAGCATCCTACATGGGCACCAGTTCGAATCCCTGGTGCTCCACTTTCCATCCAGGCTGTATAAGTTGTGACTTTTACTTGCAGTGCCTGTGTCCCACACTGGAGGGCCTGATTTGAGGTGGGCTGGGTGGCCTGGCTCCTCACTTCAGCCCTGTGTCATGACTAAAATCCTCCCTCATCCCTCGGTGACTTAGCACACTCACTCATGATGGCCCCGACACCCCCAACACACACAGGATGCCTTGATGAACACACTCCCTTGCGCCTGTGGAGACGCCAGGAACCCTGGAGGTCCCTATAGGCACTGAACCCCACCCAAACCCTGCCCTGCTTGTCTATTCAATTAGGACACACACACCACCTCCCACCGCCCCCTTCCCTGCCCACCGCACTTGCGCCCATCCTGAGGCTGCTGGCGTTCACCTCTTTAACCTCTTTAATCTCCACTCTTGGTGCTTTGTCTCTGCTTGGAATTCCTCTCTCACACTAAGGCAACAATTTGGAGTAACTCCAGCTGGGAACATGGCCTCCCTCCCCCGCCAACAGTACTTTGAGTCTGGGCTCTGCCTCTAGTTCCTGCTTCCTGGTACGGGGCATCCAGCAGAGCAGCAGGCTCGGGTAGCAGGCAGGCAGAGTAGCCCTCAGCGACAAATGGTCTCCAAGATATCCTCCCATCTGAAAACCAGAGTAGCTTATCCTGCGGGAAGGCGGGTCTAAGGGGTTTACACCTGGGGATTAGCATAGAGTGTCCATGAGGAGAAAGGCCTGTGGCCTGGAGGGGGCTGGGGGACACCCAAGGGCTCTTGTGGATTTGGCCTTAAGGTGTGGAGAATGTTGGGTGTTCTGAGCTCTCTCCTCCCCCTGTAGCTGCTTCAGGAACATCCCCATCTCCACCCCACTCCTCCCTTCTGCCCCAGCTCAGTTTAGGACACAACAGAACTCCCAGTGGCCGGCTGGGGGTGAGAGGTCCCAGCCCCCTCCGTAGATGCCATGATTCACGGGGGTGACTCAGAGCGGGGAGAGAATGTCCCCCAGATGTCTTGCTTTCTTGCACAATATATAGAGGATGCAGCTTGGGAGCAGCCTGGTAAACATTGCGTGGGTGGCCTGAGCTATAAACCAATATGAAGTCAGTCATGCTAAACACCCCACCATCAGATGTAGACTTCTCAGAATGCAGCCAAACCAAGCTGAGGGATCCCAAAACACACCAGTTTTGTTTTCCCTTGAAAACAGGAAATTCCAGCCTAAGTCATCATAATAAGGAAGTCCCCCCCTGCTTTAGCCCTCACAATGGAGTAACCTGAAGTAACCTGCTCTTACCCAATCGCTTTTCTCCCCTGCTGTTTCCTCATTCACAGCAACTCCGGGCAGCTCCACACAGGGAACTGCATTGGCTGTGATTTTTTTTTCTTTTTTTAATTTGCTGGAGGTCAGTGTGAGATGGCTCAACAGGATAATCTACCTGCAAGCTTTGATATCCCATATGGACACCGGTTCGTGTCTTGGCTGCTCCACTTCCCATCCAGTTCTCTGCTTGTGGCCTGGGAAAGTAGTCAAGGATGGCCCAAAGCCTTGGGATTCTGCACCCGTGTGGGAGAAGCTCCTGACTTCGGATTAGCTCAACTCTGGCCGTTGTGGCTATCTGGAGAGTAAACCAACAGACAGAAGATCTTTTTGTCAGTCCTCCCTTCTGTAAACTTGTCTTTCTGATAAAAGTTTAAAAGGGCCTGGCACAATGGCTCAATTGGTTACCTCCAAGCAGCGAGATCCCATATGGGTGCTGAGTTGTGTCCTGGCTGTTCCATTTCCCATCCAACTCCCTCCCTGTGGCTGGAAAGAGTAGGAGAGGATGGCCCAAAGCCTTGAGACCCTGCACCCACATGAGAGACCCAGAAGACGTTCCTGGTTCCAGGGTTCAGATCGACTCAGCTCTGGCCATTGCAGCCATGTGGGGAGAGAACCAGCAGACGGAAGATATTTCTGTTTCTCCTTCTCTCTAAATCTGTCTTTCCAATAAAAATAAATATGAAAAAAATTTTTTTCAGTTTCAGAAAGAGAAAAGAGAAGGAGAGAGGGAGATCTTCCATCTACTACTTCACTCTCCAAGAGCCAGAGCTGAGCTGATCCAAAGCCAGGAGCCAGGAGCCTCTTCCAGGACTTCCATGCTTGTGCAGGGTCCCAAGGACTTGAGCCATCCTCCACTGCTTTCCCAGTCCATAAGCAGAGAGCTGTATGAGAAGCAGAGTAGCTGGGACTAGAACTGGTGCTTAGTGGAGGCTTAGCCTTCTACGCCATGGGGCCAGCCCTGTGATTTTGCCACCCAGGGCAGAGTGTAAGGCAGGGGCACAGGTAAGGAGCCAGGTCCTTTTTTTTTTTTTTTTTAAGTAAAGATTTATTTATTTAGTTAATTTTTTGGAAAGGCAGATTTACAGAGAAGGTGAGATGGAGAGAAAGATCTTTTCACTGGTCCACTCCCCAAGTGGCTGCAACAGTTGGAGCTGATTCAATCTGAAGCCAGGAGACTCTTCTGGGTCTCCCACTTGGGTACAGGGTCCCAAGGCTTTGGGCCATCCTCTCCTGCTCTCTCAAGCTACAAGGAGGGAGCTGGATGGGAAGTGGAATAACTGGGACATGAACCTCTCTCATCTGGGATCCTGGTGCTTGCAAGGTGAGGATTTAGCCACAGTGCCATTGTGCCGGGCCCAAGGGTCAGGTCTCTGAGCCTTGGTTTTCTGTTTCCCAGGGTGCTCATCAGCAAGAAGTGGAGTAGCTAGGACTTGAGCCAGGCACTCAGGGGATTGTCCAGTGGCAGCTCCACCCTCTGTGCCTCAATGCCTGCTCCCAAAGAAGGGATTAACAGAGGATGTACCACAAGCAAGGGCAAGATGCATCATGATTGAATTTGAGAGTAGCTGTATCCATCCCTGAGGCTGGGAGAGGAGTTAAAGTTCCAATCCCTTTAGGCTGGTTTCTGGGGAGCAGCCCACATCCTGAGAAAATCTGCAGACTGAATATTTCTGTGTATTCTTTCACAGACCCCTGGGGCCTCTAGTAGTTCTGGCTCTTCCTGCCAGAGGCTGCCAGAGCCCTTCCTCCTAGGAGCTGGCCCTCCACAGCCGTTAGCCAGCCAGGCAGGGGGCCAGTCCAGACACCCCCACTATCCTGGGCACTCACTGCCACTCCTAGGGAGAACTGCTTAGTCAGTTGGAGGACACAGGTCTACCCACTTGAGCTAAAGCTCAAGGAGTGAGCAGGGGCTTGTGTCACCCTCAGACCCACCACAGGGTTTGCAGGCCACAGGCCTGGGCTGCTGTAGCCCCCTCCAAAGCAGGGTCATGGTCATCAGTACCCTTTTCCCCTGACTCTAGACAGTGCACACCTGCCTCACCCATGTCCCAGGATGCAGTGCTGGCATCTGCCCTCCAACATGGGCTCAGAGAGGGAGACGGCCAAGGCATCGGCCACGCTTCTCCTGGGCCTGAGGAGCCGAATCCGTGCCAGTCACCTACCCTGTCCCACACTGGGCAGCCTGAGCATCACCAGCTGCCACTTTGGTCCCATGCAGATTCCAACCTCCAAAGCAGTTCCCAGCAGGAGACAGCTTGAAAATGCTGTTTCCAGGGCTGCAGGTGCCCTGGGTCCCAGGGGACCCTTGGTTAAACATTATAGGCTGAGAGGAGCCAAGTCAGGCAGGGCTTTGTCCCCTGCTGCGATGCCCTCCTGTCCTGTCTCTGCTGGTTCCCCACCTCCTTCCTGCCACCCCAGCTTGGTTTCTATGATCCCTGGTGGGAGGGAGATGGGGTGGACTGGAGAACCATGGGATAGAGAAAGCAAGCCTGTTGCTCATGCAGTGTGTGGACTGCGATGGAAGGCTGCTACCCAAGCATGGTGCAGGGATGAGGAGCTGGCTGGAGAGGAAGGCGTGCAGTGGGGCTTGGTAGGCAGGGTGGGGCAGGTGTGCCCCAGGCCCCTCCTACAGGGCATCTTTCCTGGAGATCCATGCTCCATTTCCAAGCCAGATCCTTGCTAACAAGCCTGGGAAGGCAGCAGAGGCTGGCCTGGTACTTGGGCCCCTGTACCAAGGTGGGAGACCCACATGGAGCTCCTGGCTGCTACCGCCATTTGGGGAGAGAGCGAATGGTTGCAAACTCATCCCACTGTCTTTCAGACTCTTTTTCTAATAAATATAATACATTTATATTTTAAAAAATATTTAATTTTTATTGGAAAGTAAGATATACAGAGAGGAGGAGAGACAGAGAGGAAGATCTTCCACCTGCTGATTCACTTCCCAAGCAGCCACAACGGCTAGTGCTGCGCCGATCCGAAGCCAGGAGCCAGAAGCCTCTTCTGGGTCTTCCATGTGGGTGCAGGGCCCCAAGGCTTTGGGCCGTCTTTGACTGCTTTCCCAGGCCACAAGCAGGGAGCTGGATGGGAAGCGGGGCCACCGGGATTAGAACCGGCACTCATATGGGATCCTGGCGCGTTCAAGGCGAGGACTTTAATCACTACGCTATCGCGCCAGGCCGATAATACATTTATTTTTAATAATTTTGGTGCAAAAAAAAAATAGTTTGAAACGTTTGTGGGTGTGCACAGGGAACTGCCAGCTCGACCTTAAATCCAGGCACTCCAAGCTAGGATGAGTTTGCTGCGCTGGGGCCATCAGGGACGGGCACAGGGGTGGCATCGTGCGCAGGGGTCCTGTAGGGTTTGGGGACTGAGCCTCCAAGGGAAACGGCGCTCGGGGGCGCAGCGCGCCAGCTCACCTGGGCTCAGGTGCACCTCGTAGAGAGCGGAAGCAGTCATTGCTGGCGGGAGGGGAGAGGCCGGGCGGCAGGCAGGTTGGGATGAGGATGCCCGCGGGGACCTCGTCGGGGCTTCGGGACGGAGGGCTGGGACCTGGAAGGGTACCCCTAAGGAACCGCGGGCGCAGAAGGCAACTCGGAGCGTCCCGGAAACGGGTCTTAAGTGTTCGCGCAGACTGGGACGCGGGGCCGGCGGGGATGGGAGGGGCGTCCGCTGCCCTCGTCCCCTCCCCCGCGCCGGCGGGCGTTCCGGGAACCGGCCGGGGCGGGGCGAGGAAGCGAGCGGCCCGTGCGCTCGCCCCAGGCTGCGGCAGCGCCACGACGAGGAGTTCGCGTCCGTCCGCCCACCCGCCAGCCATGGCCGCGTCGCGGACTCCGCTGCTGCCGCTGCTGCTATTGCTCTTGCTGCCGCCGCCGCCTCCAGGGGGTGAGCCTGGATTGGGGGCAACAGAGAGGGGGCGCTTGTCCTGCCTTGGAGCGGGGAACGGATTCTTTTCCTTCCACATTCCCAGATCATCTACCACTACATCCGGGCGCGCCGGGCAGCCCCAGCTGGACCTGGCTCTGCCCTGACACGCTGGCTGGGGAGGGGGTCGCTCGCCTCTACTTTTGCAAGGCGTTGGGTTCTCCGCCCTCCCAGCGATGCCTCCCTGGGGTACCCACTCCTTGTCTGCGAGGACCCGGGACGACCTCGCGAAGGAGGAGGAGACCCCGCCGCGAGCGCCCCGTGCCACACGTAGAGTCACCGACTTGGGGGTGGGCTGGGCTGGGGGCCTTGTGGACCCGCCGCTTTGCCCTGAGAAAAGTCCCCGCTGGTACCGGTGGCTTCTTACAGGCGAAGGCTGTCTGTTCCAGGGATGGGGAGAGGAGAACGGGGAGTCCTGCGCCCGGACTCGGCCCTCCTAGATAGGCCAGTGGGCGGCGCCCTGCTTGGGTACCCGGGGGGCCTCGCCAGCGTGGCCGGACGCGCTGCTGTGGCATCGCTGGCCGTGGGCGCCCGAGAGCAGGTGGCCGCAGCCGAGGCAGGCTGTCGCCCTGGAGTCCGGAGCTGGGCTCTGCCTGGAGCTGCTCCGGCTCAGGGCTGCCTTCCCTCTCCCAGCTGTGTCTCCTCAAGGAACTCATTCAGAGTCTGGGCGCGTGCTCCGGAGGCCCCGGGCCAGGTTGGCGCTCCCACATTGTCCCCGCCCGCCAAGGCTCCAGGGTACCTGTGGGGTGCCGTTAGTGGTCCTCTGGGGTCACATGGACCTGGCTGGGCCGCCTAGCACTTGACAGAACCTGTCATGGCCCCTCCTGCTACTGGGCAATGGGTCTCTGCTGGGGGGCAGAGGCTTGGGGATACCCTTGGAGGGGGGCTTCTGGGGGTGTCTTTTTGATCCAAAGCCTGGAGTCAGACCTGGTCCAGCAGGTCCTGGCGACGTGGCCTTGTCCTTGGATGCTGATGTGGATGATCTGGTCTGGGGCAACCTTGTGGGCTTTGAGAGCCCCACGCCTGTGGCCAGGCCAGCCTCCAGGGCATGGCCTCTTGGGTGGTGGCGGTGCTGGATTGAACTGCCACAGTGTGGTCAGTGAGAACTGAGCCCCTGCAGTTGTGTCCAGCAGGGTCTGGGCTGAGGAGGACAGAGGGACAAGGAGTCCGAGTCCCTGCGCTCCTTGGTGTGTGCCTGGGACTGCTGGGCTCCAGGAGTCGGTGGCCTGCCCCGAGGTCTTGAGGGATGAGTCCAGGCGCAGGTGGGGGATGGGAAATGGCCAGCATAGGGACAGTGCAGACAGACTTGAAAGCGTAGTGACCTTTCAGACCCTTTGAAGTGAGCCTTGCTCTGTGGCCCCTGAGGACAGGACATGGATGAGAGCTGAGTAGCTTAGGGAGACTCACCTGGCAAGGCCATGATCCTTCAGGAGGCCAGCAGGTGCAGGGGTGGGGTGTGGGGGAGGGTTTCATCTCCGCTGTGGCCTGGGGGAGAGGAGGGGAAGGCCTGCTGGAGCAGCCTGGCTGACCAGCCTGTGTATGCCCGCTGCAGCCCGTGCAGAGGTGTGCGTGGTGCCCCGCGGAGAGAGCCGCTTGCCCACCTCCTGTCCTGACTTCTGCTGTGGCACCTGTGACGCCCAGTACTGCTGCTCAGATGTGCGGAAGAAACTGGTGTGGAGCCAGCACGCGTGCGGGGGGCCTCCGACCAGGTGGGTGTCCTCAGCCTGTAACAGGACTGGCCGGAGCCCTGGAGAGAAGCTTTTGGGGGCTGGCCCCGGCTCTGGACTGGACTCCCCTAAAGCTTCCATTTTTCCTCACCCCTTCTCCTTCCCACCCTTGAGGCTCCAGTTGCTGCGGCTGTGGGCTCAGCTGGTTATGGGGTGGCAGGGGGAGATTGTCAGTGTCTTTTGCTGGTGTCTGGTGTGCTTGTCCCCACATGTGCTCAGGGTGGGCACCTGGCCTGAGTCCTGCTGTGGGCCAGGAATGTACCCCGCACTTGGGGTGGACACTGGTTCGTGGGCTGATTCAAGGTCCCAGGTTCCTGTGTGTCTGCCTCGGCCACAGGTGTGGAGAATGGAGATGCTTACTGTGAGTGGGTGGGCACAGCTGCCGGCCACCTGTGTGCTCCCTGCTGCCCGGGAGTGCTGGCTGGCTGTGATGCTCTGTGGACCCACTGCTGGGGTGCAGAAGATCCCTTCTGTCGGTGCTCAGTGCGGTGTTTGGAAGTCCCTGACGCACTGCTGTGGCACACGTGGTCGTGGTCGGTGTCCTCTGCAGTTAAGAATTTCTGGGAAGCACACCCAGGGTGGGTCCAGGTTCTAGAGGAGGCCAGGCCAAAGCCAGGAGCTGCTTCTGGGTCTCCTATGTGGGTGGCAGGGACCCAGGCACTCTGGCCGTCCTCTGCCGTCTTCCCAGGGGGGTTAGCAGGGAGCTGGAGCAGAAGTGGAGCTGCTGGGCCTTGCCCTGGTGCTCTGGCAGAAGATGCTGATGTTGTGGGTGGTGGATCTACCCCTCGTTGCATGATGTGGGCTTTTATGAGACGCTTCTGCCTGTGAGGAGATGGGCTTCTGTGCTGGTTTTGAGCCTGAGTACGGTAAGTCACCTCGGCGTGGGTCACCTGAGCAAGGGAGTTTAGGTCATTGATGATTTCCAAAGCTCTCCCTGCAGTCTGTTCTGCCTCTCGTGGTTTCTGCGGTGCCATAGCCCGGCAGTCGGCAGGCAGCCGCCTTGGCCCTCCAAATGATGGCTTCCTTCATTCCTCTGCCCCTCCCTCTCTCCTCCCCACCCCTTCCTCTCCCACTTCTGCTTGTTCCAATTTTTTAAAGTATTTATTTATTTTTATTGCAAAGTCAGATATATAGAGAGGAGGCGAGACAGAGAGGAAGATCTTCCATCTGATGATTCACTCCCCAAGTGAGCACAACAGCCAGTGCTGTGCCCGATCCGAAGCCAGAAGCCAGGAACTTTCTGCAGGTCTCCCACACGGGTGCAGGGTCCCAAGGCTTTGGGCCGTCCCCGACTGCTTTCCCAGGCCACAAGCAGAGAGCTGGATGGGAGATAGGGTGCCAGGATTAGAACTGGTGCTCATATGGGATCCTGGGGAGGACTTTAGCCAGCTAGGCCACTCGTTGGACCCCCTAGGAATTTCTTTTTATTTTTGTTGTGATGGACTTGCTAAACTTCTAGAATATGTGGCTTAGTGTCTTTTCAGTTCTGGAAACTTGCATTTCGGTCCTCTCCTTTCCTTGTGCAGTTTGGATTAGATGTGTTGCCCTTCTCCTTCTCGTATTCATGTCTCCTAGGTTGGCCATATTTTCATCTGGTGCCTGTTTCTGAAAAATGTCTTCTAACCTCTCAATTCACATAATTCTTGGTGTTTGTCTACTGTTCAAGCTGATCACGAATGTCATATTTATTTTATTTCTTTCAAAGGCAGAGGGGCAGATCTCCCATCTGTCTGGGACTGGGCCAAGCTGAAGCCAGGAGGTTAGAATTCATCCAGGCTTCCCACATGTCTGGCAGGGACGCCAGGACTTGGGCCGCCTTCTGCTGCCTGCCCGGGCACATCGGCAGGGGGCTGGATCAGAAGCGCAGCAGCTGGGACTTGAACCAGTGCTCCGACGTGGCATTTCGGCATTGCAAGTGGCAATTAAGCTGCTACACCACAGGGGCAGCCCCACTGATGTTATTTTATATACCATTCTGTTGTGGATTGTGGCTCACAGGAAGGTGTGTAAAATAGCACCAACTGTGTGATTTATTACACAGTAAATTCCTCTATAACCCTATGTCATGATACCAGCCATACTGGGCCTGGGATAGCCTTAGGGAAAGTTTTGTAAATTGATAATATATATGTGCATAAAAGGAAACAAATCTGAATGTAGATGAGTGAATTAGCACAAAGCAAACATGCTTGTGTAACCATGATGTTTCAAGGTCAACAAACCTTGGGAGCCACTGTTGTGGCATTACAGACTAAGCCATGGCCTGCGGCGCCAGGATCTCATGTGAGTACTGGCGTGGTAAGGTTGCCTGCAGGGCTGGAATCTGTACAGGATGCTGACTTGACTTCCTGGAGTTCTTCCCATCCAGTTTCCAGCCTGAGAAAGCAGCAAGCAATGCCCCATGCCCTTGGGCCCCTGTGCCTTTTGTGGGACCAGGTTGAGTTCTGGGCTTCAGGCTGGTCCAGCTCCGGCTCCTCTGGCCACTGGGCAGTGGACCAGCAGGGGGAGGAACATCTCCTTTCCTCTCCGAACTCCGCCCATCCCACCTGTCACTCTGCTTTAAACACAAGCAAAAACCCCAAAGAAACAGCCCTGTTGATTGGCTCCTCCCAGGGCACTGTCCGCCTGACCATGTGTGTTATGTCCCACATGTGCACAGTCATGTGCCACACAGGGCCCTCTGTGTCTAGCTGGGAGTTTCATCCATGTTGTTTATTGTCACAACAGTTGCTAATCCATTGTGATGGCGACAGATCCCTGTGTGGTGTCCCCTTTTTTCCCGTAACAGATGCTGTGGCGATGACCTGCATCTGTTGGTGTCTTTGTTTACAGCTAAGTGTCTGGTCGGCAGTAGATGCAAATATACTCTGTTTTTAAGAAAATGCTTGGAGTCTGGTGCAGTAGCCTAGCAACTAAAGCCTTTGCCTTGTATGTGCCAGGATCCCATATGGGCACCAGTTCTTTTTGTTTGTTTGTTTAATATTTGTTTTTATTGCAAAGTCAGATACACAGAGAAGAGGAGAGAGAGAGAAATATCTTGCGTCTGATGATTCGTTCCCCATGTGACCGCAATGGCCGGTACTGTGCCAATCCAAAGCTGGGAGCCAGGAGCTCTTCCAGGTCTCCCACACGCAGGTGCAGGGTCCCAAGCTTTGGGCCATCCTCAACTGTTTTCCCAGGCCACAAGCAGAGAGCTGGATGGGAAGCAGGGGTGCCGGGATTAGAACCGGCAACCATACGGGATCCTGGCGTGTTCAAGGCGAGGACTTTAGCCGCTAGGCCACCATGCTGGGCCCATGGGTGCCAGTTCTAATCCCGCTTCCCATCCAGCTCCCTGCTTGTGGCCTGGAAAAACAGTCGGGGACGGCCCAAAGCCTTGGGACACTGTACCCGAGTGGGAGACCCAGAAGTTCTTGGCTTCGGATCAGCGCAGCTCCGATTTTTGCGCTCACTTGGGGAGTGAACCAGCGGATGGACGATCTTCTCTCTCTCCTCATCTCTGTATATCTGACTTTCCAATTTAAAAAAAAAAAGCTCGTTTTCATGTATTTGAAAGGTGAAGAGGGAAAGAGATTGAGGTCTTCCACTTGCTGACTCCCTTCCCCAGTGCCCGCAGTCCCCATGGGTGGGCCAGGCTGGAACCTGCAGCTCAGAGCTCCGTCTGGGTCTCCCATGTGGATGGCAGGGGCCCAGGTGTGACCAGAGTGCGTTAGCAGGGAGCCCATCAGAGGGGAGCCACCGGAGCTTGAACCGGGGCTCTGATGGACTCCAGCAGGGGAAGCGGGTCTCAGAGCAGCACCTGAATGTGCTCCACGAGGTTGCCCCTCACATTGCATTTTGTAGGGACAATGCTGTGACACAGCAGGCTGAGCCTCTACCTGGGGTGCTGGTATCCCATGTGGGAACTGGTTTGAGCTCAGCTGTTCCAACACTTTTTTTTTTTAAAGATTTATTTATTTTATTACAAAGTCAGATATACAGAGAGGAGGAGAGACAGAGAGGAAGATCTTCCATCCGATGCTTCACTCCCCAAGTGAGCCGCAACGGCCGGTGCGTGCCGATCCGAAGCCAGGAACCAGGAACCTCTTCCAGGTCTCCCACATGCGGGTGCAGGGTCCCAATGCATTGGGCTGTCCTTGACTGCTTTCCCAGGCCACAAGCAGGGAGCTGGATGGGAAGTGGAGCTGCCAGGATTAGAACCGGCGCCCATATGGGATCCCGGGGCTTTCAAGGCGAGGACTTTAGCCGCTAGGCCACGCCGGGCCCAATACTTTTTTTTTTTAAAGATTTATTTATTTTTACTACAAAGTCAGATATACAGAGAGGAGGAGAGAGAGAGAGGAACATCTTCTGTCCGATGATTCACTCCCCAAGTGAGCCCAACGGCCGAAGCTGAGCTAATTCAAACCCAGGAGCCAGGAACCTCTTCCGGGTCTCCCGCACGGGTGCAGGGTCCCAAGGCTTTGGGCTGTCTCCTACTGCTTTCCCAGGCCACAAGCAGGGAGCTGGATGGGAAGTGGAGCAGCTGGGATTAGACCTGGTGGCCCATATGGGATCTTGGTGCTTGTAAGGCAAGGATTTAGCCATTGACACATCATGCTGGGCCTTTAATTTTTTTTTTTTTTTTTAAGATTAACTTTTTACTTGAAGGAGAGAGAGACAAATCTGCTGATTCACTCCCCAGTTGATCACAGTAACCAGGGTTGAGCCAGGCTGAAGCCGGGAGATTTGTTTCAGTCTTCCATATTTATGAAGGGGCCCAACAAGTACTTGGGCCGTCCTCTGCTACTTTCTCAGGCTCATTAATAGGGAGCTGGATCGGAAGTGGAGCAGCTGGTGCAGATCCTTGCCCGTATAGGATGCCAGCACTGCAGTCAGCAGCTTAACTAACCCTTGAGCCATAGCACCAGCCCCTTGAAGTTTATGAAGACTCATCTTATGACCCTGCATGTGTGTGACTTTGAGGACACTTGGGTGATACGTTCCTGCGTGGGCTGGCTAGTGCAGACACCTGTGGTCGGTCTTTGAGCTGAGATTCAGGAAGTCCCAGCTCAGTGACAGCGTGCCCTCGCTGAGGGACCTCTTCCTGTTTTGTCCCCATCCTGTGCTTGGGGCATACACAGATTGAGTTTCTCTCTCTCTCTCTTTTTTTTTTTCTTATGAAACCACATTTCCCTCCTGCCTGCTGGCTCACCTCCCCAGTTGCCTGCAGCACCTAGGCTGGCCAGGAGCCGGGCCAGCAGCCCAGCCCAGGCCTCCCGCAGGAGAGGCAGCAGGGGAACTATCAAGTCATCGCTGCTGCCCTCCAGGCTCCAAGAGCTGCTCCAGGCGTCAGCTGGCCGCCGTGACGTGGGGTACGGGCGGCCTACCCAGCGTCTATCTTGGCTGCTCAGTGAAGTACCAGCCCCATCTTTGGTCCTCTTTTGTTTTGTTTGCTTAAAGATTTATTTTTGTTTGAAAGACATGGCTATGGAGAGAGAAAGAGAGAAATTTTCCATTGCTGGTTCACTCCCCAAATGGTCACAATGGCTGGAGCTGAGCCGATTCGAAGCCAGGAGACAGGAGTCTCTTCCAGGTCCCTCATGTGAGCGCAGGAACCCAAGCCTTTGAGCCATCCTCTACTGCTTTCGCAGGCGACAAGCAGAAAGAAACATTAGAAAATGGAGCAGCTGAACTGTTACCAATTTGGGAATGCCAGCACTCACTAGGGGAGGATTAGCCAATTGAGCCAATGTGCTTGGCCCCTCTACTTTCATTTGTGTCCCCCGAAAGAGTTAAAATGCCCCTCCCATTGTGTGGCCTCTTAGGAGCCTGGAAAGGTGAGTGGTAACATGGTGTCACCCCAGGTCCCAGGAAAGGGGGAGTACATCCTCGGGGAGGGGTCATTTGATTGACAGGCAGATAGCATCATGTTGGACAGGGGAAGTGTAGCTTCCAGCTTCTGAGCGTAAGGCAGCCACCTGCCTGGCCTGTGTAATTCCCCACCCGGACCCTTACTTTTAACAGTTGCTAAAGGACGTGGATTCCTCTTGTCTTTGCTCATTAGGGGTGTAGGCCTTGGTGTCTGGGTACAGTTATCTCCCTATCATGTCTCATGGGTCCAACTCTGGACCAGTGCCAATGATCATGTCCCCTGAGTGTCTCCGCCACTCGGTTTTGTCTTTTGAAGTGACATCTGAAGTCCTTGACTGGTTCCTTCGTGTGCACCTCTCCCCTGCACAGGTGTCAGCGTAGCAGGCAGCAAGAATGCGCCATGTGCTTCATTGCCAGGATGACCCACCCCTGCCCCCCACCCCCTACCCCCGCCCCCAGCTTTGGGGCTCTGGTCTAGCACTGTGGCATGCTGTAAGTGTGGTCCACTAGGACCCCTCAGGGCTCTGCCCTGCGTGCTTCCAGTGCAGCACTGTGCTGTGGGAGCCACCTGCTTTATGATGCAAGTTCTGGAGTGTTAAGTCTTTTCCTGGGTCCGGCGGCGTGGCCTCGCGGGCTAAAGTCCTCGCCTTGAACGTGCCGGGATCCCATATGGGCGCTGGTTCTAATCCCGGCAGCTCCACTTCCCATCCAGCTCCCTGCTTGTGGCCTTGGGAAAGCAGTTGAGGACGGCCCAAAGCCTTGGGACCCTGCACCCACATGGGAGACCTGGAAGAGGTTCCTGATTCCTGGCTTCAGATGGGCACAGCACCGGCTATTGCGGTTACCTGGGGAGTGAGTCATCAGACGGAAGATCTTCCTCTCTGTCTCTCCTCCTCTCTGTATATCTGACTTTGTAATCAAAATAAAAAATAAATCTTTTAAAAAAAAAAAGTCTTTTCCTGCTGAAGTCCATCTCTTGGGCCCAGCATGGTAGCCTAGTCCTAGCCTTGCATGTGCCAGGAGCCTGTATGAGTGCTGGTTCTTGTCCCTGCAGCTCCACATCCCATCCAGCTCCCTGCTTGTGGCCTGGGAAAGCAGTCGAGGGTGACCGAAGGTTTGGGACCCTGCACCTGCGTGGGAGACCTAGAGGAAGTTCCTGGCTTCGGATTGGCTCAGATTCAGCCATTGCAGCCTCTTGGGGGGGTGAATCAGTGGACAGATTCTGTCTCTCCTCCTTCTCTCTCTGTAGATCTTTCCAATAAAAATCAATAAATCTTCAAAATACAAAAAGTTCATTTGTTGCAGATTTAATGTTAAAGACTAGGCAGCTCTGCTGGCATGCTTGGCTAGGTAGCTCAGGCTTGGCACGAACCAGACCTGGAACGCCCGCCAGCTGTTGGCTGCTTTTCTCCCAGCACAGTATCACTTGCAGCAGCTGAGGCCATGATTGCCAGAGCTTCCAGAGGTAGTGCTCATCTGCCCCCTGCCACCGGCTGGTGTCCCCAGGAAAGAACAGACTTGGCGCCTCAGGCTCATGTCTCCCACTCTCAGCCCTGCCCTGACTGGTATTTTCTAGCGGGTGCTTGCTCCTTCACCTAAACCTGCGCACTGGTTTTCTTAAAGAAGTCTGAGCCTGGTGCGGTAGACTAAATCCTCGCCTTGCACGCACCGGGATCCCAAATGGGTGCTGGTTTGTATCCTGGCAGCCCTTTTTCCCATCCAGCTCCCTGCTTGTGGCCTGGGAAAACAGTGAAGAATGGCCCAAAGCCTTGGGACCCTGTATCCCCGTAAGAGACCCAGAAGAAACTACAGGATCCTGGCTTCAGATCAGCTCAGCTCCAGCCATTGCAGTTACTTGGGGAGTGAGTCATCGAATGGAAGATCTTCCTCTCTGTATATATGACTTTCCATTAAAAATAAATAAATCTTTTTAAAATTTACTTATTTTTTTAAAGATTTATTTATTTTATTACAAAATCAGATATACAGAGAGGAGAGACAGAGAGGAAGATCTTCCATCCGATGTTTCACTCCCCAAGTGAGCCGCAACGGGCCGGTGTGTGCCGATCCGAAGCCAGGAACCAGGAACCTCTTCCAGGTCTCCCACGCGGGTGCAGGGTCCCAATGCATTGGGCCGTCCTCGACTGCTTTCCCAGGCCACAAGCAGGGAGCTGGATGGGAAGTGGAGCTGCCAGGATTAGAACCGGTGCCCATATGGGATCCCGGGGCGTTCAAGGCAAGGACTTTAGCCCGCGAGGCCACGCCGCTGGGCCCTTAAATTTATTTTTATCACAAAATCATATATACAGAGAGGAGGAGAGACAGAGGAAGATCCTCGGTCTGATGATTCACTCCCCAAGTGACCACAAAGCCAGAGCTGAGCCAATCTGAAGTCGGGAACCAGGAATCTCTTCTGGGTCTCCCACATGGCTGCAGGGTCCCAATGTTCTGGGCCGTCCTCGACTGCTCTCCCAGGCCACAAGCAGGGAGCTGGATGGGAAGCAGGGCCGCCAGGATTAGAACTGGTGCCCATATGGGATCCCGGTGAGGACTTTATGCTATCGCACCGGGCCCAGATTTATTTATTTTCATTGGACAGATTTACAGAAAGAAGAAACAGATCTTCCATCTGCTGGTTCACTCCACACATGGCCACAATGGCTGGACCTGAGCCCATCTGGAACCAGGAGCCAGGCACTTTTTCTGATTCTCCCACACGGGTACAGGGTCCCATGGTCTTTGTGCTGTCCTCGACTTCTTTCCCAGGCCACAAGCAGGGAGCTGGATGGGAAGCGGGGCTGCCGGGATTAGAACCGGCACCCATATGGGATCCTGGCACATTTAAGGTGAGGACTTTAGTCACTAGGCTCCCACGCTGGCCTCCCCCGTTTGTTTTTTTGTCACAATCCCAGAGCCAGGTGGTTGTCACTGTGCTTTAGAGGAGGAGAGCCTGAGAGTGCCTCCTTCCTACATGCCTGGGGATGGAAGCCTCACTCCAGGTCATCCATGAGGGTAACAGGGACCAGGGCCCTCGAACCATCATCTGCCTCCCAGGAAATTGGAGTTGGTGGCAGATCTGGGACTTAAACCAGGCTCTCTGATATGGGATGTTGGTGTCCCAAGTGACAATTTTTGCTTAGTGCCTATCCCCAATATCTTAAAATTAAAAAAAAAAAAAAAAAAATATATATATATATATATATATATATATATATATAGTGGGGCCAGCATGATGGCTTCACTGGCTAATTCTCTGCCTTGCAGCATTGGCATGCACATCGGTGCTACTTCCTATCCCGGCTGCCCCACTTCCCATCCAGCTCCCTGCTTGTGGCCTGGGAAAGCAGTCGAGGATGGCCCAAAGCCTTGGGACCCTGCACCCATGTGGGAGACCTGGAGGAAGTTCCTGGTTCCCGGCTCCGGATCGGCTCAGCTCCAGCCATTGCAGCGATTTGGGGACTGAGGCAGTGGATGGAAGATCTTTCTGTCTCTCCCTGTTTTTGTCTGCCTTTCCAATTAAATATAGATATATGTTTGTGTGTGTGTGTATATATATATGTGTGTATATATATATACACACACATACTTTTTTTTATTTGGAAAGGGTTCTTGAAACTTTTCTTTGAAACTTACTGAGTTTAATGACAATTTATTTCATAACCATTCCCACTTCCTTTTGTTGTACAAGATGTCAGTTTCGCTCTCAGGACTGTTCAGTGCTATTTCATGGATTCCAACATGCAGTGTTTACATCATCACTCAGTTCTACACATTTATTAATTTTCTATGATTCTTTTTAGGTTTATTTATTTTTTATTGCAATGTTCGATATACAGAGAGGAGAAGAGACAGAAAGGAAGATCTTTCATTTGATGTTTCACTCTCCAAGTGAGCACAACAGCCGGTACTGTGCTAATTCAAAGCCAGGAGCCAGAAACTTCCTCCCGGTCTCAAACGCGGGTGCAGGATCCGAAGGCTTTGGGCCATCCTTGACTGCCCTCCCAGGCCACAAGCATGGAGTTGGCTGGGAAGTGGAGCTGCCAGGATTAGAACCGGCACCCATATGGGATGCTGGCACGTTCAAGGCGAGGACTTCAGTTGCTAGGCCACTGCACCGGGCCCAATTTTCTATGATTGCTTGTTACTTCATTCAACTCTTGCTTTTTGGGGGCAGAGATTAATTCTTTTAAAAAATTATTTTGGAGGGGTGGGGAGAATCCCAGTACCTATGAAACTGTGACACATAACACAATGTAATTAATGAATTTAAAAAAAAATTATTTTGGGTCCCAGTGTAGTAGCCTAGTGGCTAATTGTCCTCACCTCGCACACAGTGGGATCCCATATGCATCCCTGTTCTAATCCCAACAGCCCCAGAGCCCCAGGAGCTCAGAGCTCCTGGCTTCAGATTGGCTTAGCTTCAGCTGTTGCAGTCACTTGGTAAGTGAATCAAAGGATGGAAAATCTTCCTCTCTCTCCTCCTCTCTGTATATCTGACTTTCCAATTAAAAAAAATTCAGAGCTACAGAGAGAATTCTGTCGTCTGGTGCACTCCGCACTTGGCCTTGACGCCAGTGCGGGCCCAGGCTGCAGCCGGGCTGAGCTCCAGTGGGTTGGCCATGGGGTTCCAAGCATCTCCACCTGATGACTTCCAGTATTGCCCTGGCGGGAAGTTAGATCCGAAGTGGAGTGGTAGGACTTGAACCAGGCACGGGGGTATGGGGCAGAGGCATACCAAGCGGTAGTTAACCCTGCACCCCAACTCTGCCACTAGTGGTTTTTGTTTGTTTGTATCATGTTAATTAGTTTCCCCAGGCATCAGTACTTTAAAGCATTTTGTTTTGTTTTGTTTTGACTCTGACAGTGCAGTTCTTTGTTACTGGTTACTAATTTCCTCCACTGACAAGAGGAACAGAAACCTTGTAACTTCTGAAAACTGTTAACACATCGCTTCTCGGCCTTTTGGTTAAGATCAAGTGAAAACTGTTAACACACACCTGATGCTCCAGCCCTCCCTGGAACCCTGACAAGCCCGGTCCTGGTGTGTGGGGGGCCCCTCCTCTGGGAGAAGGGGCTAACCCTGGGGTGGGGTGGTGTGTGCCCCAAGGTGGCACCTGTGTGCTCCTGCTGTGCCCCACGGGGTTGCAGGGTTAAACCCAAGCCTTCCTCCACAGTGCCCCCAGTGCCCCCGCCAGCTCGGAGCCCCTGGAGCAGCTGGGCTCAGCCCTGAGGTTTCGCTCCAGCTTTGACAGCGATGACCCCATGTCAGGGTAAGTGAAGCCTGCTGGAGAATGGTCCTTCTGGGGTGTGTGCTGGCAGATGTGGTGGGTTTGCTGAGGGCGGCAGGGGCTGGAATGGTCAGACTGTGGGCTGGAGTCCTTGGTGGTACGGATGGCTGAGAGGCTGACCAAGGAGGTGACTGGTGGGAGGCAAGAAGTGGGTGGGGCCCAGGTTGACAGGTGATGGACTGGGGCAGATGGAACAGTGGTGGGGAAATGAGGGAGTGGGTTGGGGAAGAGGTGGTACGGCAGATGTGCCGGGCTAGGGGGAGAATGGAGGGCAATGGTCCTGGAGCCGCTGATGTTACTGTCAGGGTCCCAGTGCTGAGGTTTGGGGTTCCTTATCATGTGGGGACATCCTCTAGACCAGGAAGCAGCCCTGCTCTCCCGCCTTCTCCACCAGATGTGACGCACACTTCCTGCTGGTGGCTGGGGCGTGCAGCTGCACCTGCAGGTTTTTTGCCCAGTACCTGTCTTGGGCTGTCTTTCATTCTGAGAAACCCAGGAGCCTGGAGAATGCGACCCTGGGCTCTGGGCCTGTGTCTGTGTGCAGGCAGGGTGGTGAGATTCGTTCTGAGACTCAGGTACCTCCTAGTCCATGGTCCACCAGAAACTGCTGTGGCCACTATGCGAGGCATCTGACTTCACACAGAGAAAAGTTGAGCAGAGTTAGCTCCTGGCCCAAGAGCACCAGTGGCTGGCCCCTGTTGGGTGGAGCATCAGGGGTGTGGCCAGGCCCTGCTTACCTTCACCTCCGCCAAGTCCTCCGCCAGGCCCCGTGTCCCTGACAGATTTGGTCTCCCTCTGCTTCGGGATATGAACTGTGTTGGCAAGGCCTGGGGTACCACTGCAGCTCCAAGGGCAGGTTTGGGGTGAAGGGCTTTGGTTGGGATTAGGAGTGTGTTGAAGGCTGGAAGGGCTGTGCTGTGACCAACGAGGACAGCACCCCCAGTCTCCCTGAGAGCAGAAGGGGGCGCTGGGTGTGTGCATGCTGTGCACAACACCATGGGCAGACGTGGGGTGAGCTGCAGTGGGAGGAGGAGTGGGGCCCTGGGAGTGTGTGTGGCATCGACATGCAGTGTTGTGTGCACAGCTCTGGCGCCCTGCATGTGCTGCAGGGACAGGCTCTGCCCCTCTCCTCTCCTCTGATTTCCTGAGCACCCAGCATCCCTGTGAGGCTGGAGGGGAGGCACAGGGAATTCTCTGTGTGCCAGTGGCCAAGGCCTCCGTCGCTGTTACTGCAGGGGGCTGCCTGCCCAGCTTGGGAGCTCCAAAGAAGCCTGGCAGGGGAAGCAGGAGCCCGTGGCCTGTGGTTTCTGTTCTTTCCACCCCACCCCTCCACCTAGGTGATGCCCTGTGAACCCAAGGACCTGACTAGCACTCCTGCTGCAGTCTGGGGAGAGGAGCCTTCCTGTCTGCTGCCCCAGCGCTGGCAATTGCAGCCCACCTTACCCCAGTGTGTGCTGCGGGACCCATGTCCGGCCTGGGCCTGGTGTTGATTCTGGTACTTGAGGGCGGAGCCTGTGGCTGTGGGCCTAGACTGGCCACTCCTGACCCTCTGCCCCATTCCGTATGGCACTGCAAGGGATGCGCTGGCCAGTAGAAGACAGGTTGGCCTGCCTGCCAGCCCTGGAAGTTGCTTTTCTACAGTTCTTTGGCCATTGGCACCCATTGGTACTGCCCACCAGGAAAAGCCTGGTGCCTGCTTCAGAGCCGCCCTTGCCATCAGAATGCGGGGGATTCTCCCTGTGACCATTGCCCTGCCTGGGCCATGGTGCCCTGCCCCTCCTCTTCCGCCTTGGGGGTGACTCTGCCTTCTGGATTTGGCCTCCAGATTCCTTGAACCAAGGAGGGAGCCTCACTCCTGGAAGGCCCTTTTCATTCATGTTGGTGGCTTTGCTTCACTGCTGCTGCCTGATGAGTGGCCTGGCACTCTGTTGGCAGTCGCATCCCTGTGTAAATTTTATCCTTCATTTGCCAGGTGACTACTGACCTGTTGGAATACGGGGATGACTCAAAGCACAGGTGCAAGATGCAGTTCGTCAGGTGCTGAAAGGGGCATGTGTGCACGTCTTCTTTTTATTGCAAAGTCAGATATACAGAGAGAGAGACAGAGAAAGATCTTTAGTCCAATGATTCACTCCCCAAGTGACTGCAATGGCTGGTACTGCGCCAATCTAAAGCTGGGAGCCAGGAGCTCTTCTGGGTCTCCCACATGCAGGTGCAGAGTCCCAGGCCACAAGCAGGGAGCTTGATGGGAACCGGGGATGCCGGGATTAAAACTGGTGACCATTAAGGGATGCCGGCGCGTTCAAGGCGGGGATTTTAGCCGCTAGGCCAATGCACCGGGCCCATGTTTTCTTTTTTAAAAAAAAAGATTATTTGAAAGGTATTTACACAGAGAGACTGAGATCTTCCATCTGCTGGTTCACTCCCCAGCGGCTACAATGAGCAGGCCAGAGCTGAGGTAAAGCCAGGAACCAGGAACTTCTTTCCAGTTTCCCACATGTGTACAGGGCCCCAAGGACCTGGGTCACCCTCTACTACTTTCACAGGCCATTAGCAGGGGGCTGAACCGTAAGTGGAGCACCTAGGACTTGAGCCTATGCCTATATAGCATTTGGCACTGCAGTTGGCAGCTTAACCTACTGCACCACAGTACTATCCCTGGGAGTGTGTGCTTATAAGCTGAAGTGTAATTAGTTCTTTTCAATTTCTAAAAAAACAGAGGCTGGCGTTGTTCAAAGAGTGAAACTGCCTCCTGCAATGTGTGGGTATTGATTCACACCAGTTCCGATTCAGCTCCTTGCTAATGTCCCTGGGAAAGCAGCAGAGAATGGTCCAAGTGCTTGGGCTCTGCACTCAAGTGGGAGACCTGGATGTGGCTCCTGGCTTTGGCTTGGTCCAGCCCTGGCTATTACAGCCATTTGGGAGTGAATCAGCAGATGGAAGATTTCTTTGTCTCCTTCTGTCTATATAATTCTGTATTCTTTAAAAACCAATATTTCATCTGCTTGAAAGGCAGAGTGACAGACACATAGAGAAATAGAAAGAGGTCTTCCATCTGCAGGGTCACTCCTCAGAGGCTCCCCGGGGGGGCTGGCCAGGCTGAAGCTCGGAGCCCAGAGCTGTGTCCAGCTGTAGGAACAGGTGCAGCAGGTACAGCTTGAGCTAGGAGCATCACAGTGCTTCCCCAGGTGCACTGTCAGGAAGCTGGGCTGGAAGTGGAGCAGCCTGGACCTGACCAGCACTCTGATGGGACAACAGGCTTCCCCAACTGTGGCTTCACCTGCCGCACCCCCACTCTGGCCCAGCAATGGGAACAACCACCAGGTAGGTCAAGCTCAGGAAAGTTGTCCTAGAGGGAGTGACGCTTCCAGTAGAGGTCTGGGGGTGAACAGGAATAACTAGTTGAAGGTGGAGATGGGGGAAGACAAGCACCTGCCCACCAGGCCCTGGCAGGAGACTACGGGTGGGAGGCAGCCCTGGGCTCCTGGGTACTGAAGGGAAGAGGGCTGAGGCTGAGCTGGAGGAGGGAGTTGTCCCACTCCTGCCAGGCTGCTGGGCCTAGTAGGGTGTGGTGGCTGTAGTTTTAATGAAAACTTTGTTTTCTTTGTTGAAAGTTTTACTGTCTGATGAGGCAAATGGCAGGGTTCTCTTTTCTTCTTTGATTGTCAGCTGTAATGGAAGTATTGAACAATGTGGAGTTTAGCAGGCAGATTCCTACAGGAGCTCCAAAAGGCATTAGGGTGGGAGTGGGAGGACAGTGGCATCTTCTGGGTGAGTCACACTAGGGGCTGGAGAGCATGCGCTGGTGCTAGAGGAAGGGCTGAGAGGCCAAAGGGATGGAGTTGTACCTGAGGCCCCTGGTGGCTGAAGGCTTGCCAGGTGGGTGGAGGCAGGGAGCTGAAGGGTCCAACTCTGCCTGAAGGGTAGCGGGAGTGGCTGGACAGGCCTGGGCAGGCCTGGCTGCGAGGCAGCTGAGGTGGCGGCTGGGGCTCCTGGGAGTGCCCTCTTCTGGCTGCTTCCCCTGGCCACACTGTGTCTTTAAGAGGATGCTGCCTGCTGCTGACGTCAGGCTGGGAGGAGGAGGGGGGGGGAAGAGGGTTGGTTTCAGTTTCCCCTAAACGGGTGGAGACTGACTCTGAGTAGCCTGTGATGGAAGAAGGGGCAGTCCTGGGGTGCAGGAGGTCCTTGGGCACCAGCGGCAGAAGCTGACATGGGGTGAGCTTGAATGCCCTTCTGTTAAGGAAGGCACTGTGCCCATTGTGGGCAGCACAAGTCTTCGACCCACTTCCTGCCACTGGTGGCCTCGCTGCTGTCGTGGGGCCTGGCCTGAGCTGCCCACTGGCTGCTGGCTGCTGGGTGAAAGCCTAGAATGTCAAGGGCTTGTCCCTTGGTCTGTTCCGGGCAGTGGCGTGGGAGCAGGTGGGGCCAAGCCTTCCTCCTGGAGACGCTGGCTGTGGTGGCCAAGCACTCGCCTTTCCTCTGGTGAACAGAAGGGTAATGAGGGGCCCCTCCTGCCTGGGGGACTGTCCTGGACCCAGGCCTGCCCTTCTGGTCAGGGGGAGAAGGGGAGCTGTCTCCAGTTTCTCTGCTTCTCCTCCTCCTCCCCCGTGGAGGGGGCCCTGCTTGCCAGCTGCGAATGCCTGATGTGCTGTTGGGTACCCAGGGGCCAGCAGCCTGCTCTGGGCTGACAGGCATGCAGGGACACTGCCTATCTGTTCACCCCTGCACCCCAGTAAACCAGACACTTGTGTCTTGTGCTGGGCTCCTAGAGGGTAAGGCTTGGCTGTCTCACCGCCAAGGGTTCATGGTTGAGCCCCACAGTGCCTGCTTGGTTTATGGAATGTGCTAGAAGCCATCTGCTGCTGGGGGCAAGAGATTATGGTAGAGGACTGAAGAAGTCTTTCCTGCTCCTTAGGGGGGCACAAGGGGCAGACCTGGGCTAAGTGCTAAATGTAGTCTCCCAATGCCATTTTACCCACTAGGTAATTGGGGCCCCAACAGGTTGAAGCTTGCACCCTGGCTGTACATTACCCAGCGTGTCTGACCTTCAGTGAGGCGCTGGCTCCTGGGAAGGGGTGAGGCTGGGCACCTGGCCCCAGGGTGGGGTGGGCGGCCCTGGCTCAGCACTGGCTCTCGGGCAGGTTTGGAGCGACTGTGGCCGTTGGCCTGACCATCTTTGTGCTCTCCGTGGTCACCATCATCGTCTGCTTCACCTGTTCCTGTTGCTGCTTGTACAAGATGTGCCGCCGGCCACGCCGTAAGCATGCCCACCAGCCCCTGCCCCACTGTGGGCTCCTGGGTGGGCAAGGGGAGCTGGTCAGTGCCCTGCTTTGGTGAAACCGGAGGGGTGGGGGTAGCAAGACCTGGGGAGGGAGGGAAATGGAGGGGCCCTGACATGGCTTCTCTGTGCAGCGGTCGTGACCACCACCACATCTACCACGGTGGTGCACGCCCCCTACCCTCAGCCTCCAAGCGCGCCACCCAGCTACCCTGGACCGACGTACCAGGGCTACCACTCAATGCCCTCACAGCCAGGGATACCAGGAGCCCCCTACCCGATGCAGTACCCACCGCCCTACCCAGCCCAGCCCATGGGCCCGCCTGCTTACCACGAGACACTGGCTGGTGAGTGCCCTTGCTGGGTTGACCCCACTTATGCCTTTGAGTACATGTCCCCAGATACAGGGCTGGTAGACCACCGCTGCCTCTTGCCAGCCCACCTGGTGCTGCCCACAGCAGCCAACCAGTTCCTCTGTTTCAGGAGGTGCAGCCATGCCGTACGTTGCCAGCCAGCCACCCTACAACCCAGCCTATACGGATTCCCCGAAGGCAGCCCCCTGAGCTGGCCCCAGCTGCCCCGTGACTATCCTGGTGTGAGCGGCGTGCAGGCATGGTGCTCTGCTGCCCTGCACACGGTGCGTGTCCTGGCTACACACGGGGCTGATGAGGTGGGGAGCAACTCTCAGCAGGGACCAAGCTTCATTCTTTTCCTCACTTGAAATTTTGCTCCTTATACTCTGAAGCCACACTCTGAGAACCAGGTGGGCACTCTCCCCTGGTCCTCCCCGGGGCTCAGGTGCTTTTTGCAGGGTTGCGGCTGTGATGCAGGCAGGTGTGTGGTGTCTGGCTCGGGGCTCTAGGTCCTGCATTGTTCCCTTTAGCTGGTGCTGCCCCCGCAGGCGCCGGGCAGCTCCTGATGTCAGAGTGCCTCCTGCAAGTGCCACCAGGTAACATGTTCTGACGGCCCCCAGGGCTGGTTTCCTGCTCACCAGTCCGCCAGTACACTTGGGTCTCCTCCTTGCTGTGTTCTTGTTTCCCTCTGGATGGTTTCTGTTTTGTTTTACATTGTGTAACTGTGGACATGAGGTGGAAACCCCCAGGGTCCTGGAGGGAACCTGACTGAAAGGGGAGGGACAGTCTGATCTCTGAAAGTGCCAGCATCCCAGAAGTGGCTGACTCCTGCCCCCTGCTTATCCTGGCAGCAGAGGTGCCTGGGCCAACAGTGGGAGCGAGGGCCCTGGCTGTTGCGCCCTTGGTATAGTTTCACCAGGATCTGTTTGAAATATTCCTGAGAGTTTAGGGTCTGCACCTGTTTGTAATAAACAAACATTTGGAGCTGTTGCCTCCTTTCTTCACAGCCTCAGCAGCTGGTGGGGATGGGGGCACTCGGCCCAGTGTGGGATTCCCGTCTTCTCTACTTGTTGTAGGGCATCTATCTGCACCTCAATCTCCCCTGCAGGAGGATCAAAGACCGCTCCCTCCCCGGGTCCCTGAGTGTGGGCAGAGGCCCAGCAAGGCTGCAAGGCAGTGATGCTCAATGTTGCCGTGGTGGTGGTGGGGGGCTCTTTATTTTGCCTCCCTTGGCCTACTGCCCCTGTGGGGCCAGGAACAGTTCATACAGTGTGGCTACTGCCAAGGTCAAGAAAGCCAGCAGGCCCAGGGAGGCCAGCAGCTCACCTCTGGGCAGGTCTCCAGGGTCCTTGGGTGTAGGAAGAGCTGTGGATCTCTTGCTCCTGCTGGGGCTGGCACTGGTGTTCTTGGCAGCACGTAGGCGTGTCATGGTTGCACCAGCAGATGGCTGCAGGCTGGTCCTCAGAGAAGCAGTGGCCTCATACATGGGCTTGACAGTGCTGAAGGGTCTGGCGTGAGCATCCACCCAGCGCAGCAGAGCCTGGGGCCTCCACTGGCAGATGCTGAGCAGGGCCAGGACGTCGCCCTCAGCTGTGTGGGAGTCTGGCGGCTCCTGCCCGTACAGGCGTGTGTAGATGTTGCCCAGGCTGTAGCTCTTCCTCGGGCTGTGCACCGAGGGGCTCTCAGCTTGTTCTAGGGCCTTGAGGGCAGCCATACTGTCCACACAGAAGGCTCTGTCCAGGATGCTGGCACGGCCCAGCATGGCCAGCTCTGCCTGCAGCAGGGGAAAGTCATAGCCGTCACCATTGTGTGCCACGAGGCACCAGGGTGCTGGCTGGCGCCGCAGGAAAGCAAGGAGCAGGCTGGCCAGGTTGTCATCGAAGAGCTGACGTCCATGCGCTTGCAGCACAGCTGTGCTCAAGCCTGTGATCTTGCTGGCTGTGGGGCTACATGCCTTTCCCGGGGCCACACATAGGGAGAGCTTGTCCACCACACGGGGTGGTGGGGGCACTGGACTCTGGGAAGTGGAGGGGCTCTCCAGGGCACATCTGTGGACAGCAAGCAGGCACAGCTCTGTGATCTTGGGCTGGGAGAAGGGCAGTCCGGTGGCCTCCAGGTCCAAGAAGATAAGGGTCTGCACAAGCTCTGGGGGTGGGGTCTGTGAGCCCATCATGGGGTACCTGCTGCGGAGCAAGAGTTGGGGGTGAGTACCAGCACACCTTGGGCCTCCCCTCCACCAGCAGGCAATGTGCTTGAGCTCCAGGGCCTGTTCTTCCAGAAGCTAGAGAGGGTGCCATGGTTTTCTTTCTTGGACCAGCACACTCCCTCTGGGCTTGACCCCTCCCCAAGTGCCCACCTGGTCTGGGAAGGGCGTACCCATGGCTTCCCTTGTGCTTGCTTTGGCAGCACGTACACTAAAACTAATGACCCATAGCTTCCTTCTCCTGCCCTGGGGCCCCTCACTTACCGGAGCAGCAGCAGAGCAGCAGCAGCTGGGCTGGGCCACACACCACACACTGGGGCTGGGTTGCTGCTTCAGCAGTGACAGGAAGTGAAACTTAGAGCTGGCCCCGCCTCTCCTCTCCTCGCCCGCCTCTCTCCTCCCTCTGTGCCTAACACCCCTCCTGTCCCAGGAACTCCAAAGACTTTCCTAAGGGTCTGCTGGCTGACATGAATGCACCAGGGCCCTCGGGCCAGCCAGAGCCCACCTGGAAGGGTGGGGATCAGGCCGGTTCCGGGCATTACCTGCCACCGGCAGCCCCTGTCCTGGCTCTTCTCTGCCTTTCCCAGGCCTTCCTGAATGAGGAAGGCTGAGGGCACCTCCTTCCCCTGGCCCCAGCCCAAAGCGATGACTCAGGACAATTCCACAGGCAGGGCAGGGCTCTCTCCTCAAGGCAGATTAGTTACCACAGGGACAGGATCCCTCTGCAGCCAGGGGGTGGACCCCAGCAGAGCTGCATCCCTCCCATGCCACCCAACAGAACAGACCGGAAACAAGGCTGGTGTGTTCACAGCAGGAACTGCAGTCCCCGCTTTTAATCAGTGGAGGCAAGCAGTGGAAGTTGCGCCACCCTGTGGCCTGACGGGCCTCAACTGCAGTCCGCCTCGTGGTCTTCCAGCTCTGTCTCTGTCACGCAGAGGTCATCCAGGGCTGCCTCTGGGCCAAGATGGAGAAGACTAGATGGTGAGGCCCCAGAGGGGCCTGAAAATGGGGGAAGCACACCCTTCCTCCAACACCCATGGGAACCAACCAGTCCCTTCCACATCCAGGTCTTGCTCCCTCAGCTACTGCATGTAGCACAGCTGACACAGAGGCAATTCTGACATGGACAGTTCTAGAAAAACCATGGCTCTGCTGGGCTAACTCAACAGATATGAGCAAAGACCAGCCCCATATACCAAGAACAAGAGCAGGAAGACTATGAAAATGCCCCCCAGGCTGGAAAAGGCCATGGTGGGAGGAACAGAGGCATAGTATCTGCTCACCTTCGCAGTCTGTCACATCAGGGAGCCCCCGGATCAGTGTGCTGACCCCTGGCATCACCTGGTCGTACTGGTGTAGGACCTCCACGCAGTGCATGGTGAAGAGCTTGTCCTTCTGCGACAGGCTGTGCAGCAGCAGCACTGTGTCCCTCAGGCAGCGCACTGTCCGCCTCTGCTGCGCAGTCCTGGGCACGGTCTCTGCTCTCCGCAGTGTCAGCCACTGTCTATGCAGCATCACGGTGAGGGCTCGGACCACCTGGGCAAGAGGCACCACCTGCTCAGCCTAGCACCCTCAGAGGGGCATGCTGTCCTGGTGCAGGACCACCTCACCCACAGGCTGAGCTACCTTGCCACCCGCCCCCACCTGTCCCTGGCCACTCACCTCCACACTGCACTGGCAGTCGGACCCAGTGACTGGTGGGGAAAGGCTCTGCACACCAAGTTTAGCCAGGAGCCACACGGCCTAGGGAGAACAAGACCCCAGTCACAACAGGGGTTTCTTCAGGATACCCCTACAAGAACTCTGGGTGCCCCTTGGGGTTCAATGCATGGTTATGTGAGGCCTTCCAGACCAGGACTGACTTGCAGGGAGCTCCACCCAGTCATACGGCACCTGTGTGCTGCAGCATCCCCCCCACCCTGCCAAACCACAGTTCCTTTCCAGCAGTCTGACAAACTGCTGTTTACAAAACAAACCAATGCACCATTTCCCCCTAGACAAAGGAAGATAGAAAGATCCGAGGGTAGATATTGTGCTAAGGGACACCCATATATCCATGGGAGTGCCTGGTTCTGGTCCCACCTATTCACCTCCAGTCCAGCTTGCTGCTAATGTGCCTGGGAGGCAGCTGACTGCCCAGGTACTTCGTTCCTACCATCCATGCGGGAGACCCTGAGTTCCTGGCTCTTGGCCTTGACCAGGCTTAACCCTGGCTGCTGCAAAGCAATATTGCAAAGCAGTTGTCATTCAAATGGAGATGGGGCCAGGCGGTTTCCAAAGGCGTCTGGAGTGTTTACCTCTTGTTCCAGCTGAAGCCACTGAGAGTTGGAGGCTGTGGGGTCAGGCCTTGACGTGATGTACATGTAGAGCAGCAGCAGGAGGCAGCCTTCTGCAAAGTACACGCCACCTTGTCACCTGCAGCTCGTACACCCTCTGCAGGGGCCATGCTGCCCCATCCTACCCACCTCCACCGCCAGCAGTCGTGGGCCCATCCCCACATGGCTTTACCCGAGTGGGAACAGAGTCGCGGGGCGAGTGTATCGTCATCCACCAGGAGCGCGAGCAGGCGGACGGTCAGCAGTATGCAGGGCAGGGGTGTGTCTGGGCTGAGGCTTTGAGGCAGCACCCGCAACACACTCTGGAACCTAAAAGATGGGCCCAGGAATAAGCATTCTCCAACCCTGATCCCAAAGCCATGCCCACTATTCTCCAAGGGAAAAGGAAATGCAGGCATGGCAGTAGACTCTACTTAGCCAGAACTGGGTTCCAATGCTGGCCTGAGCACCACCTACGTGCTGTGGAATTTGCTTAACCATGTGGGTAATGACTGTCACTGGAGGGGCCCTGTGGCTTGGCGATGGATAACCAAGGCTATCTCCTAGAAGAGGGAGACCTCTGGGCCTCATCCAGCTCCCTGCTGCCTTCCTGCCTCTGCTCCCAACCACCACTGAGGGCCTCTGGGCAAATAAATGATGAGTACCAGAGGCCAGGCCCTGACTGATGCACGGCCCAGGGGAGCGTGCGGAGGACTGACCTGGTGCTGGGGAGTTCATCTGCAACACTGTCTACCGTGTGTGCCCTGCCCACACCTGCAGGCGCCTGTGCAGAGGTCAGGATGTCCCTCAGCATGTCACTAGACAGGAAGGGCTCACTACAGGGACCAACCTTGCTCATTTTAGACTGAATCCTGCTCAGCCCTTAGTCACGGTGTGGGACTTTGTGGCAAGGTGGAATTTAAGCTGGATGGTCCTTAGTTTCACTGTCAAGTTACTCAGGTTCACCAAGCCCCTTGAAAGAATCTGCAAGGGAAATCCACCCGAGACTAGCCAGCACTGTGGCACAGTGGGCGAAGCCCCCAGCACAACACAACTCAGGTGCACCTGTATGGTGCAGCACAACACAGCCCCCAGCACCATACAGGTGCACCTGATGGAGTCTCAGCAACTCTGCTGATCCTGCTCCTAGTTGATGCTCCTGGACCGAGGCCATGAAAGATGGCCTGTGTACACATGGGAGAACAGGGTGGAGTTCCTGCCCGGTCCACATATGGCTACTGTGGGTATATGGGATGGAAGATTTTTCTTTCCCTCTCTCACTATGCCCCTCAATTCTGTCAATCCTTAAAACAACCTCCCTCATAAAACACTGAGGTTTCCAAGATTTTCTTATATGTAAAAAATTTTAAAAGGTCTATTTATTTCTATTGGAAAGTCAGATTTACAGGAGAGACAGAGAAAAGACCTTCTATTCACTGGTTTACTCCCCAAGTGGCCACAAATGCCACAGCTGAGCTGATCTGAAGCCAGGAACCAGGAGCCTTTTCTGGGTCTCCCATGTAGGTGCAGGGTCCTAAGGCTTTGGGCCGTCCTCTACTGCTTTCCCAGGCCACAAATGGAGCTAGAAGGGAAGTGCAGTTGCCAGGATATGAACCAGCACCCATATGGGATCCCAGTGCATGCTAGATGAGGATTTGAGCTACTAGGCTACTATGCTAGGCTCTTAGTTATTTATGATAGCATCATAACTTAATTTGATATACAACCTCAACACAGAAAATGGTGGAAGCTGGAGAGGAGACCTGTATGCTCAAAGCCCCTGGCCACACCAGTCTGGGAGGACTTGAGTGGCCATGAGGAAGGCAGGCAGGGATACTTGCTTTCAAGTTGGGCAAGTGAGGACACGCAGTGGACTGGGAGCAGGCCCCCTGGCCACTGCTGCACACCCCCCTGTGGAGCGCCGTACCTGCCCTTACCCCAAAGTGAAACAGGAGCTGTGTCCTAGAGGGGTGAGGAACTGAGAAAATGCTGGGTGGGAGGCGGTGTCCGTGAGGGAGGACATCACTCAGAGACAAGCTGGCCAGCATGCTGCCTGTAGGTTGTCTGCCAGGGTTCCCTGCCTCTACACAGGGGTCATCACTCACCAAACACGAGCCAGCTGTGCTCACTGTGAGGGCGCATGGCCAGGGCCATGTCACATGAGCAAGTGAATGGCAGATACCTGTGTTATCAGGAGTAAACATCTCAGGAGCCATGTCTTGAATACTCCAAGAGCAACAGGAATGCAATAACAGGGACTGTACCAAGAGACCTGGGAAAAGTACAGCTTCTGGGACTCTCACTCAGCAAACACGAAACCTGCCCCCAGCCACTCAAGTGATGGCTCTGCCCTTCACCACACTCAACACACACACCACTCCACTGCCATGTCCAGTTCTGAGCACAGGTGGTGAATGGACCAGGCCAACCCAAAAATACTCGGATGGAGACCGAGATGCTGAGCTGGGAGAAGTGCCCAGCTTCTTGGAACCATGCTGAGAAGGGGCTGAATGGCACTTACGGTTCTTCCCCATCTTGCTACTTTGCAATCCCACGTTAGAACTTTCTGGTAGCAGCGTTCGTAAGATAGGTTCACTACACTACCACTTCCACAATCCTTGGGAAGATCAAGCAGGGCTGGTACCATGATACAGCTGGTAAAGCTGCCCCGAGCAATGCTGGCATCCCATATGGGTACTAGCTGAGTCCTGATCTAGGTCCCTGATAATGCACCTGGGAATGCAGCAGAGGACAGCCCAAGTCCTTGGGCCCTTGCACCCACGTGAGATCCAGGAGGATTCTGGTTTCAGCCTGGCCCAGTGCTAACTGTTATAGCTATTTGGGAAATGAACCAGTTGAGGAAAGACAAAAATCTCTCTCCCTGCTGTAACTGCCTTTCAGTTAAAGCAAGTCAACTGCACAAGCAGCCCGAGACTTGTACTGGAGGTGAGCAAAGGTAACAGTTCCAGCAAGGTCAGTCTGCTCCCTTGGAAACCCCAGCAGCCTTGACCATGGCATTTGCCTGACCCACACCTCAGGCCTCCTGGCTCAGCCTTGGTCCTGGACAGGACACATTTCCACAGTGGATAGCCGCTTCCTCTGTCACTTGTGCCTTTGTTGTTTGGAACCATTCAGGCTAAATAAGCCACTTCCTAGCCTCAGAGCTCCCTGCACATGTGTTCAAACTGAGTGGTACAGATATGTCAACTTGTGAGCCAAGTACAAGGGGTCACAGGTTAGACTACAAGCTCAGGGAAAACCCACAGAGTTACAGCCAAATTGCTGCTTTGTACCTGGGCAAGAAATGAGAAGCAGCATTTTCAGCTAATTTCACCAAAACCTTAAGGCACTGACTTAGGACAGCCATTTGGAGGTGACCTGTGGAGGAGCAGAGTGCTAGCAGGTCAAGAATCATCTTCAGTAGTGGATGCTGTCCTTGGTCAGCAGCAGCTGCCCTGGAGGCTGAGGCTGCAACACCATGGCTGTGTCCAGGCCCTAGGGCCCCGCTTCCTTCCCCAGCAGCAGGGTCCGCCCCGACTCCTGACAGTAACATGCAGACAACTGCCCCGCTGTGGCACACCAGGTGCTGAAGAACACAAAGCGAGGCCACAGAGAAGTCTTCCAGGTTGCAAACGGTGTCTTCAGGGCTGGCCTCCACCCTGGAGCTCATGCCAGGTGCTTGTGTCGGGGAGTTCCCAGGGCCTCCACTTCTCTTAGCCGCTGCCAAATCGTGCAGAGCCTGGCAGTGCCAGCCAACAAAGAACTGTACAAGGGGGAGGAGATGCACGGCTCCAGGAAGCCGGCCAAGTGGAAAGGTCCTTCTGCCTTCGTCTGCTGGGTCTCCATCACAGGAGCCTTCATTCCTGGCAACCAGATTGAGTCCAGTGAGCGCCAGGCTCTGTGCTTCTCGCAGGGCTGAGAGGGAAGGTGACCCATCACGAGAGCCCATTATCCTGGAGTCAGAAATCCCAGCCAAGGCACTGGCAATAAACAGAAGAAAACAGCTAAGCATGGGGCAAAGGTAAATCCAAGGCCCTCCAGCAGTCTGCCTGCCAAGCTCTCCAACCTCCGTGCTCATCCTAGAGACCTGCTTGGCTAGACCAGGCCAAGAAACAGACTTGCTTTCTAGAAATTCCCTCCCAAACAAGATTTGCCCAAGTCTCATGCTTACCTGTGGCCTGCTGGCTGCAAGAGGGGACCAATAGGACCCTCTGCACAATTGCTCAGAAGGTGACAAAGACTGAGAGAGAACCCTGGGACCAAGGGCTGCTTCAGGAGCAGGTTTATCAAAATGGAACCTACAGAAGACAAAGCAATGCTGGGAGGTTCTACCATGTGAGGCCTTTTCTGTGGCATCACAGGAATAGGTGAGGTTTACTTGGATGCCAGCTCTTTCCAAGCCACAACTAAGCCTGCCCACCCCCACTGCCAAAGATGCAGAAAGGTGCAGAAGGCTCTGGGCTTTCCATCTTAAGAATTGTTCAGCTTCCCCGCACTCCAGGAAGCCTGCTCAGGGCACTGCTTCTTGGAGTCCTAGGAAGTCCCCGGGCACTTCCACTCTGCATACAACAGACAGAGATGTACAAGCACCAGCAGAAGCAGGAATTCTGGTACCTGGAGGGCTTGGTCTCCGTATCCAGCTGTCCAGAAGAGTTTGCTGGGTCACTTCTTCCCTTACGGGCTCATTTCTCATACTGTGGGTCTTATCTGAAACTGAATAAAAAGTGAATCAAAACATAAGCACAAAAGCACAGGCCAGATGTAACAGGTTGTTTTATACACACTGTGATCAAAATCAAAGGCCAAGCAGTTCAAGATCTCCCACACCTTTTACCTTCCTATGTAAAGTGTGATTGAGACTCCTCGGTATGCTGCTTACCCTACGCTGTCCCTTCAGTTGCTGGGCTCTGATAAAGTGGCCTGCACAGGGAAATGATTTAAGGAGGCTGACAGTGCAAACAAGGGTCAGTGTACGCCCAGACTACAATCCATCAGCAGAGCAGTCTGAGAGGGAGGACCTCCTAGTGCTGCATTACCCCTGGAAAGCAGAGTCTGCTGCACCAACCCAGGGCTAGACTAGGAACGGCAGGCACATCCCTGAACACAAGCGGTATTCCTGGCATGGCCAATGGAAGCTGAGGCGATGCTTTCAGAATATGCCTGCAAACTCTCGGACGCACTTTCCCTCGAGAGGAGTAACCCAGCTTCTCTTCCCTTGAACGTGGCCCAGAATCAGTTCAGCTGTTTTAACACAGTGTGGCAGAAATGATTCTATGTGACTTCTCGGGGCGAGGCCATAAAAAGAGCTTAAATAAATAAATGAGCTTCAAGCTGGCTCCATGTGGGTTTGCCAGCTCTAGAGGAGGCTGCTGCCAGGTTAGGGCCGCCAGAAGTCCCAAGAGAGATCTATACGGAAAACTGTCACACTGCCAGCCCCACAGGTGAGCACTATGGCATGGCTTCCAGACTCATACAACCTCCCATCGACTGCCGCTCCTATAGAAACAAGCTGCCCCTTGCTGTCAGCACTGCTGACACACAAACTGGGAACCAACAAATCGTCACTGTCGTCTGAAGCCACAAGCCGGGCTGGTCTGTCACACAGTGGCACATGACTCACAGGAGGACTTACCCTCTCTGCCCTGAAGAGCCTGGTGTCCGGGTTCTGTCTTGCATGGGTGGAGAAGGGACACATTAGCACTGAAAGACTCCTTTGTAGGGAAAGATGTTTTTCCAAATTGTGGAGAACACACTTCTTGTTTAATAACCACAGAAGGGTTTTTCCTAGGACTGGAAAAGTTAATTGTATGAAGTCAGAGTAGCAATTCTCTTAAAGCCATTTAAAATACCTGGTTATAAAAACCTCTCACAAATTAAAATCTTCCGGGCCCGGCGGCATGGCCTAGCAGCTAAAGTTCTCGCCTTGAACGCCCCGGGATCCCATATGGGCGCCGGTTCTAATCCCGGCAGCTCCACTTCCCATCCAGCTCCCTGTTTGTGGCCTGGGAAAGCAGTTCGAGGACGGTTCAAAGCCTTGGGACCCTGCACCCGTGTGGGAGACCCGGAAGAGGTTCCTGGTTCCTGGCTTCGGATCAGCACAGAACCGGCCGCTGTGCTCACTTGGGAAGTGAATCATCAGACCAAAGATGTTCCTCTCTGTCTCTCCTCCTCTCTGTATATCTGATTTTGTAATAAAAAATAAATAAATCTTAAAAAAAAAAACTTCCACATCTGGGTACTATAACCAAAGGCATTGATTCTTGCACACACAGTCTGTCCCTATCTCCACACAGAGAAATTTTTCTTCCTAAGAAGGTTTACTATTTTTGGGCCTGACACAATGGAGCAATGGCTAAATCCTCACCTTGCAAGAGCCAGTATCCCTTATGGGCACCAGTTTTAGTCCCAGGTGCTCCACTTTCCATCCAATTCCATGCTTATAACTTGAGAACAGAGTAGAGGACAGCCCAAAACCTTGAGACCCTGCACCCATGTGGGAGACCCAGAGGAAGCTGCTGGCTTCAGATCAGTTCAGCTCTGACCATTCCAGCCACCTGGGGAGTGAGTCAGTAGACAGAAGGTTTTTCTCTCTCTTCTCATCTCCATAAATCTGATCCTTTTTTTTTTTCTATTTTTTTTGTTTGTTTTTAATTTTTTTGATCTGCCTTTTCAATACCCATCCAGCTCCCTGCTTGTGGCCTGGGAAAGCAGTGGAGGACGGCCCAAAGCCTTGGGACCCTGCACCTACATGGGAGACCTGGAAGCAGCTCTGGGCTACAGGCTTTGGATTGGCTTAGCGCCAGCCATTGCAGCTGCTTGGGGAATGAACCATCAGGTGGAATATCTCTCTCTCCTCCTCTCTGTGTATCTGCCTTTCCAATAAAATAATAATAAATAATAAATAAAATAAATCTTTGCAAAAAATAGAAGAATCTTAAAATTTTGTACTATTTTTATGAAAGGCAGAGCTACAAAGAGGAAGAAAAAATGGGAGATTTTCCATCTGATGGCTCACTCTCCAAATTGCTGCCACAGCTGCATCTGGGCCAGGAGTTTCATCCACATCTCTGACCTGAGTGGCGGTGGCCCATGTGTGCATCTTCCACTGCTTTCCCAGGCACATCTGCTGGGAGTTGAGAGGAAGTACAGTCGCTGGGTCTCAAACCAGAGCTCCTGTGGAATGCAGGCACTGTTGGCATTACCCGTTGTGCCACCACATTGGGCCCTATCTGGCAAGTTTTTATCTCCTGATTCGCATCCCAAATGCCTATAATGGCCAGGAACTCAATCCAGGTCCCTTAGATGAGCAGCAGGGACACAACTGCCTGAGCTATCACCTGCTACCTCTGAGAATGGTCATCAGCAAGAAGCTGGAACTGAAGCAGAGCCAGGCATGAACCCAGGTACTCCAACATGGAATGCAGGTATACCAGCCAGTGTCCTAACCACTAAGCCAAACACCTACCACCAAAGGTCTTATTATATACCTGATTTTTTTTTTTTGTCAAGGCAGCAGTGTGAAATTCAATAACACAGTGATCCAAATTAATAACACAGTCTCGATTTCATATTTTTCCAATTCCAAAATAACCGGCCATAATTCCTTTACCAATTCCAGTCCCATCAAAAAAAAACTTTTAATCTTTAATGATTTATTTAATGCTGAAAAGTCTTAAGGATTTACTTTATTTATTTGAAAGACAAAGGAGAAACAGAGATCTTCCACCCACTGGCTCACGACCCAAATGACTACAATGCCTGAGGCTGAGCCCAGTGGAAGCCAGTAGTCTACAACTCCATCTAGGTCTCTGATGTGGAGGGCCCAAGTACTTGTCTTCTCTTCTGCAGCTCTTCCAGATATGCTAACAGGGAATTTCACTGGACATGATGCAGCTAGGACTAAAACTGGCAGCACTCATATGAGATTCTGATGTTACAGGTGGTAGATTAATCTACTGGCATAGAATAACCTATGTTTTAATAGTCAAGGAATGAGGGTCTGGAATTGTGGCGCAGGTTAAACTGCTACCTGAGGGTGTAGTATAATGGCTCAACTGGCTAATCCTCCCCTTAAAAGCATTAGGATCCTATATGGGCACTGGCTGGTGTCCCAGCTGTTCCGCTTCCCATTCAGCTCCCTGCTTATAGGCTGGGAAAGCAGCCGAGTATGGCCTAAAGCCTTGGGACCTGCACCCACATGGGAGATCCGAAGAAGCTCCTGGCTCTGGATTACCTCATCTCCAGCTGTTGTGGCCATTTGGGGAGTGAACCAGTGGAGGAAAAATCTTTCTCTGAACCTGGCATGATAGTCCAGTAGCTAAAGTCCTCACCTTCAGGGGCCGGGATTCCATATGGGCGTTGGTTCATATCCTGCCTGTTCCACTTCCCTTCTTGCTCTCCCTGCTTGTGGCCTGGGAAAGCAGTCAAAGACGGCCCAAAGACTTGGGAAACTACCGTGTGGAAGACCTGAAGAAGCTCCTGGATCCTGGCTTCAGATCAGCTCAGCTCCGGCTACTGCAGTCACTTGGAGAGTGAACCAGTGGATGGAAAATCTTTCTGTATCTCCTTCTCTCAGTAAATCTAACTTTCCAATAAAATAAATACATCTTAGAAAAAGGTCTTTTTCTGTCTCTCCTTCTCTCTGTAAATGACCTGCCTTTCCAATAAAAATAAATCTTAAAATATATATATATATACATATATATATATATACATTTATTTTTTATTGGAAAGGCAGAGCTACATGAAGAGGAGAGAGGGAGAGATACTTCAAGCTACTGGTTCACTTCCCAAGTGTCCACAACAGCCCAAGCTGGCCCAGTCCAAAGACAGAAGCCAGTAGTTTCTTATACTATGTCTCACACTTGGATGCAGGAACCTAATTATTTGGGTCATCCTCCGCTGATTTCCTAGGCACATTATCGGAGCTGGATTAGAAGTGAAGCAGCTGGGCCTGGCGTGGCGGCCTAATGGCTAAAGTCCTCACCTTGAACGTGCCGGGATCCCATAAGGGCACCGGTTCTAATCCCAGCTGCTCCACTTCCCATCCAGCTCCCTGCTTGTGGTCTGGGAAAGCACTCAAGGCTGGCCCAAAGCCTTGGGACCCTGCACCCATGTGGGAGACCTGGAGGAAGTTCCTGGCTTCAGATCGGCCACCCATATTGAATGGTGGTGGCTTTGCCTTTTATACCACAATGATAATGAACAGGAGAGGCAGGGAGGGAAAAACACAAAGGGAAGGAAAAACAGGAAGGGTTCCCATCTGCTGATTCACTTCCTGGGCACTGCAGCAGCCAGGGTTGTGCTGGATCAAAGGTGGGAACTGGGCAAACAGTACAGGTCTCCCAAATACTTGAGTCATCATCGCTGCTTCTCAAGCCTCCATTAGCAGAACCAGAGTCAGGATCCAGAACAGGAAACTGAACCCAAGTACTCCAGTGTGGGATACAGGCATCATAGCAGCTGGGCAGAACGTCTGCTCCCAGCATGCCTATGTCTTTGTTAGAGACGCTCTGATGTGACTATACAATGTCAAAGCCTTGCTGTCACTGCTACTTGAAGAGCTGCGCATGGATGCTTTGACTATCTTCTCCTAACTACACAAAACAAGAGTACCATTTCATACTCTGTCCATTAGGAGCAAAGGCAGCAGACAAGGGGCAGTGGTATAGTGGGCTAAGTTGCCACTTGTGAGGGGCAGACATCCTATATCACTGTGCCCATTTAACTTCTGGATTCACCCACACTGAAAGATTCTAGTTGGGCCCGGCGGAATGGCCTAGCAGCTAAAGTCCTCGCCTTGAACGCGCCGGGATCCCATATGGGCGCCGGTTCTAATCCCGGCAGCTCCACTTCCCATCCAGCTCCCTGCCAGTGGCCTGGGAAAGCAGTCGAGGACAGCCCAATGCTTTGGGACCCTGCACCCGTGTGGGAGACCCGGAGGAGGTTCCACGTTCCCGGCTTCGGATTGGCGCAGCACCGGCCATTGCAGCTCACTTGGGGAGTGAATCATTGGATGGAAGATGTTCCTCTCTGTCTCTCCTCCTCTCTGTATATCTGACCTTGTAATAAAAAAAAAATAAATCTTAAAAAAAAAAAAGATTCTAGTGGAGTGCTGGGCTTCTGGCTTTGGTACGCGACAGTCTTGGCTTTTTAGGGGGGTGACCCAGTGGCCAGGAATGCTGAGAGGAGTGCTAGACGAAAATCTTAGGGCAGCAAATGAGAAAAAGTATTCCAAGTAACTAAGACTGAAATACTCATGCTAAAATTATCTAAAAATTAAGATGGGTTACCACCAAAATTTGAAGATCACCTTTCCAACCTTTCCACTGTTCCCAAGGCACTATGAAAGACTTCCAGGGTACGGATCTCACGTGGAGACGCCTCATCCATCTGTGACTACCTCAGGAGGCAAGATCTCTCCCCAGATGGCAGAGGAGCGGCTCTCACTTGGGACTAGCCAGATGCTGTTACGTAGAAGTTCTGCTGAATTTCAGAAGCATCGAAACCCTTGAGCAAAACCCTTGGAAAATGCTCTACAGCGGGGACCCTGGGATGACATCAGGTGGCTGTTTCCCATCCCCGGGTACTGAGGGGGTTGGGAGGCTGTACCCCTCGTATCCACCCCCCTTGCCTAGATACAGGAAGAAGAAAGAGAAAATGTGTAAACAATGGTCTCGCCCACATTCCCTGATCCTCGACCCTTCCCACCCTGATCAACTATGCAATCATCATCAAAAATAAAATTAAAAGAATTTCTGCTGAACTTATAATACTGCAGTGTCTCCAGCACCACCATTACCTGACATGGCCTGTGGAGGGAGCTGCCAGTCTGTGTGATCGCTCACTGCTCTGAAGTTTGGTCCTTAGTTCATTCATCTCGGCGTCTTTAAACTGGAGCTCAGACTGCAATGACTGGAGCTGAAGTCAAAGAAAAAGGTATCTGTATAGGCCTAGCCAGATATTCTAAAATATCTTGGGATCTCAAAATCTCAAGCTTGTAAGAGAAAAATGTGCATTAAAGTCCATGCTACAAATGTTCTAAAATATCCAAACACTGGCCTTTCTCCTCAAAGGTAGCATGTGGCATCTGTGTGGGTTAACAACTACCACCACGACTTGCTTGGCCTCTCTGAACTTCAGCTGACCAGGGGGATACAGTGGAATGACGAACGTGAAACACCCAGCGTGGCAAGGTGCCACGTCTCAGCAACAAGATGAGTCTTCATGATCACAGTAGTGGACAATTCCAGGTCTTCTTGACAGCCTGGACAGAGGCAGCCAGTGTTCTGATGTAGTGGGTTAAGCTGTTGCCGGCTAGTTCAGGTCCAACGTTTCTTCCTCCAACCCAGGTCACTGCTAATTGTGACAACCCAGATTTTTTAAAAAAACAAAAAGTGACATAAGACTGGATCTCCTGATATACTTTTCTTAAAAAAAAATTATTTTTATTGGAAAGTCAGATATACAGAAAAGAGACAGAGGGGAAGAACTTCTGTCCACTGATTCACTCCCTAAGTGGCCACAATGGCTGTAGCTTCGCTGATCTGAAGCCAGGAGCCTGGAGCTTCTTCCAGGCCTCCCACTTGGGTGCAAGGTTCCAAAGCTTTGGGCTGTCCTTGACTGCTTTCCCAAGCCACAGGCAGGGAGTTGGATGGGAAATGGGGCACCAGGACATGAACCAATGCTCATATGGGATCCTGGCGCGTGCAAGGTGAGAACGTTAGCCACTAGGCTCCATGCTGGGTTCTCCTGATGTGTTTCTGAGTGGTGTCTGTAATATTGGGTTCTTGGAAAAGTCCCAAAAGGGGAGTGAGAGTACACATTGCAAGAAAATCTCATTCCAGGATGAGACCCTGCTTTACTTTTACAGCTGATGTGGTAAGCTGATTGCCCCAAATTGGTTTCTGTACACAGAACTGAGAGGACCTCTTTGCCTGGTTGAATTGTTTGCTACTAAATGGATGCAGCTCTTACTGACTAGAGTTTAAACTGAATGATGCTTAAACTGACTGGGTGTTTGTGTTTCACAAACAGTTGCTGGATAATTTGTATTGTGCACTGATGTAGGCTTGGTTGGCCAAAGGATTCGTATCACGTGCCAGTGCTCTCTTAGCTGACTGGATGATCGCTGCTTTAAAACCCCTGAACACGGCTGATGGGGCTGCTCCCCTCCGTCCACCAGTTCACCGGGCAGCAGCAGCTGGTGAATAAGGACTCCTGAGCTTCCAACTGTCTGCTGCCAAATCATTTCTGGGACAGCCTTGGTCAACCAGAAACACAAAAGTGCCTGCAAAAGCAGCAAAAGGTGTCTCAAGTGTGTGGGCCCCTGCACCTGGTGGGAGACTTTGGAGGAAGCTCCTGGCTCCTGGTTTTAGCCTGACCCACCCCCAAGCAACTGCAGTCATTTGGGGAATGAACAAATGTATGGAAGATCGGTCTGTCTCACTCGCCTCTTTCTCTGTAAGTCTGCTTTTCAATAAGTAATATTTTTTTCTTGTAAAAATTTATTTATTAAAAAATTATTTATTTTGGGGCCTGATGCAGTAGCCTAGTGGCTAAAGCCTTTGCCTTGCATGTGCCAGGATCCCATATGGGCACCAGTACATATTTCTGCGGCCCCGCTTCCCATCCAGCTCCCTGCTTCTGGCCTGGGAAAGCAGTCAAGAATGGCACAAAGCCTTGGGATCCTGCACCCAAGTGGGAGATCTGGAAGAATCTCGTGGCTCCTGGCTTCGGATCAGCACAGCTCTGGCCATCGTGGCAGCTTGGGGAGTGAAATCAACGGACAAAAGATCTTCCTCTCTGCATATCTAACTTTCCAATAAAAATAAATAAATCTTTAAAAAATGTATTTATTTTGATTGGAAAGGCAGAGTTACACAGGAAGAAGGAGAGAGCAAGATCTTCCATCTGTTGGTTCACTCCCCAAATGGTTGCAACAGAGTGGAGTGCATCTGAAGCCAGTAGCCTCTTCCAGGTCTCCCAAGCAGGGTCCTAAGGACTTGCACTATCCTTTGCTGCTTTCTCAGGCTATAAGCATGGAGAAAGTGGAGCAACAGAACCAGTGCCAATAAAGGATGCCAGCACTTGCAAGTCGAGGATTAGCCTGTTGAGCCATCATGTTGGGCCCCAATCTTAAAAAAACAAACAAACAAAAAAACACCACCACCACCACCACCACCAGGTAGAGAATTTGGAATGGTTTTACCAAAACCCAAGGGTCCACAGCCAGTAGAAGCCACCATTGTTCTCTAAACACACTCCTACTCCAAACCAGGCAGTGCATCACACACGAGTAGTACTGGAGCCTCCAATAAACCTTTTCATTTTCTGGGACAGGTAAGGGAAATGAGGCATAGGGCTTAAGTCATCTCTCTAAAGCACTTAGGTGGAAAGTCGGCTGCTGCCATCAGTGCTGTACGGGAAGTGCTTGGTGTGAGTGGGCTGAGTGAAGCCCTGGCAGGATGAGCTACTGTGCTGGGGACACAGCACCGGAAGCGCTGCGCTGCACTGGGATCCAAGGAATTTTCTCCCAGGACAACATCCCCCTCTCACTGAGAAACAACCACCTCCCAACCTCTCCATATTCTCCAGTATCTTTCTGGAGACATCAACAGGTCCAGGACAAGCACCTGATGCAAGTTGGGCTAATCAGAGCCTCCCTCAGAAGTTTCAACCTGAGAGGAGGCAGAGTATATCTTAACTTGGCCTTGGAGTTAGGAAGTAAGAGCCCAGTGAACAGTAGCAGAATAATCTAGAATGTCCTGGCAAGATTTAATAATGCAGGTTGTACCCAGGCTTGGTATGGAATGCCAACAGAACACCTTTTGGTCTAAAGGCCAATTAGGTTTATAATCTATTACAAGAGCCCCAGTTTACCTGCTTCTAGACGTTCTAAACTTGTGCCTTACTCCTGCCAAGACCAACTACCACAGAACAGGATTTCATCCACACACTGTGCACCCTGGGAGAGAAGCTGCACGGAACTGGCTCAGAGCAGATTCACAGCAGCGCCTGCTGGACTCTCCCAGGCACGCATGGGCAACACTAGCTACTGCTTCCAAAGGAAGCGAGCAGGCCCAGGCACTGCCCGTTAACACAACAAACGAACTGCTCCGGCTCACCTTTCTGGAGAATTCTTTCTCTTTGTCACTGAGTGCTTGGGCTTTCTCTTGCTCCAGTAGGAAATGTGATCTCCTCTGCTCCTCCAAAGTGCATTCTGTCTGCTGCAGTGAGTCCCGCAGAATCTTAATCTCTCCATTCTTCAGGAGGACTTTTTCCTCCATTGCCTTCAGCTGTAAGTGTCAAATTAATGGTGTGAAAAGCTTGTAACGGAAAATTGTTTATATTCTAATTCAATCTACAACTGGGGTGATAAAGTGTAGGAGAGGGCCCAGTGTTGTGGCCTAGTGGCTGAAGTCCTTATCTTGATGTGCCAGAATCCTACATGGGCGCCAGCTCTAACTCTGACTACTCCACTTCCCATCCAGCTCCCTGCTTCTGGCCTGGGAAGGCAGCAGAGGATGCCCAAAGCCTTGGGACCCTGCACCCATGTGGGAGACCTGGAAAAGGCTCCAGGCTCCTGGCTTCGGATCGCCACAGCTCTGGCTGTTGTGGTCACTTGGGGATTGAACCAATGGATGAAGATTTTTCTGTATATATGCCTTTCCAATAAAAATAATAAATAAATCTTTAAAAAAAAAGTGTGGGAAAATGTATCTAAAGGCCAGTAAATGTTCAAAACATATACATTATCAATCAGATGTCACCAGTGTGCTCGGCCTGCTCATGGGGTTGCTGATATTCAGCAAGCCATCTTCAGCAGGTCCTTGTCACTCACATCCTTTAAGCCTAATAGTCACACGCTCACAGAACTCAAACTCCACATTATGTTCCTTGTTTGCTTAGAGATCTATAGACAGTCATATGAAGAAAGTCTGCTTTCTTGAGAAATTGTTAATGAAAATAGCAACCACTATGATCTCAAGTCCTTCACACAAAAATATAACAGTGAGGGGAAGGGAAGTGGTATGGCATAGTGGTGACAGTACTGCCTGGGGTGGCTGCATCCCATGTCGGATGCCGGTTCTCCACTGGCTCTTATGATTGCAGCTTCCTGGAGAACATGTGCCCTGGGAGACAGCAGGTACTTATTTTTTCTTTTTTTAAGATTTACTTATTTTTATTACAAAGTCAGATATACAGAGAGGAGGAGAGACAGAGAGGAACATCTTCCGTCTGATGATTCACTCCTCAAGTGACCCCAACAGCCGGTGCTGTGCCGATCCAAAGCCGGGAACCAGGAACCTCTTCCGGGTCTCCCACACGGGTGCAGGGTCCCAAAGCATTGGGCTGTAATCGACTGTTTTCCCAGGCCACAAGCAGGGAGCTGGATGGGAAGTGGAGCTGCCAGGATTAGAACCGGTGCCCATGTGGGATCCCGGCGCATTCAAGGCGAGGACTTTAGCTGCTAGGCCACACCGCCAGGCCCAACAGCAGGTACTTAGATCCCTGCCACCCATGCGGAAGGCCTGGTATGAGTTCCTGTCTTCTGGCTTCAGCCTGGCTAAACTGTGGGTGTCTCAAGCATCTGGGAAATGAACCAGCGGATTGATGGGAGAGCAATGTGTCTCTGCCTTTCAAATGAAAACAGATTTTAAAAAGTATTGGGGTGGATACACGGCATAGCAGGGTAAGCTGGCACTTGGGATCCCCATATCCCACAATGGAGTGACTGTTCAAGCTCCTAGAACCTCCACATTTCTGAGCCAGTTCCTGTTAATGACCACTAGACATAACAGATAATGGCCTAAGCCCTGTGGGAGTCCCAGGTGGAGTTCCTGGTTTCAGCCTAGCCTAGTCCTGAGAGTGAATGAGCGAATGGCAGGCATTTTTCTGTCTCTGTCATATATATATATATATATATATATATATATATATATATATATACACACACACACATATATACATATACACACACACATATATATATATATGTAACTTTTTATATAAAGTGAATAAATTTCACAATACAGCTTTAGGATCATGTACCTTTTCCAATAACTAACTCTTTAAATATATCATGAATTTATCTTAGTCCTACAACTATCTCTTGGATTTAGTATACAATGATTCTCTTCTTTCTAAAAATTATTTTCATCTTTTATTAGAAGAATAGAGATGAATGATATTCCACCTGCTGGTTTTCTCCAAAAGGTCTGCAACAACCCAGAGTTGGGCCAGAATGAGGCTGGGGTCTTGGAATTCAACCAGGGACCCAAGCCTTTGAGTCATCATCTTTCACCTCCCAGGGGTGTTCCTTAACAGGAAGCTAGACTCCGAAGCACAGCCAGGATTCCAACCAGACATTCCTGATATAGAATGCAGGCATCCCAAGCAGTCACTTAAAATTCTGTGCCACACATAAAAATCAGGCCTGGTATCACCTCAGATGAAGTTTCTTTGGGGATCCTTCCAACTGAACTGCTGATCTGAGAACCCTAACCATGAAGAGAAGTGCAGGTTCCATGGTCTGACAGTGGAGTCCATGTGTCAAAGCTGAGCCTCCTCAGAGGCTCAGACGTTACACTGGACAGCATACCCAGGTGTACATGGAGGATATGGCAGTCCATCGGAACCTGCAGAGGACACCTGATACCACAACAGAGGATGGCTTTCCTCTGGAGGACAGACCAAATTATCTGCCCCAGCCATGTTCTGGCAGTAAAAATCTGGGCAAATGGAGACTCTAAGGTGGATTATGTCAGCCAGTGGATTCTAGAGAGATTTCATCGTGCTTGGAATCGTGAAAATGGCAGTAATTCAGAACTATTGGACTATCAAAACTGCTTGAGCAGTGCCCTCGGAGCATGCCCCACGTTGGGGACCCTGGGATGGGTGGGAGGCTGGGTGGGGTTCTTCCCTTTATCCCTACCCACCCCAGATACAGAAAAAAAAACTGTGGAAACAATGGTCTTACCCACTTTCCTATAGCCCTTGACCCTTTGTGCCCTAATCAATTATCAAAATAAAATAACTTTTAAAAATAAATAAATAAAATTTTGTGCCAAACAGCTGAACCATGATTTTTTTCCCTTGCTCTAAAGTGCTTTAAGAAACCTGATTGGGCCCGGCACGATAGCACAGAAGCTAAAGTCCTCTCCTTGAATGTGCTGGGATCCCATATGGGCACCAGTTCTAACCCCGGCAGCTCCACTTCCCATCCAGCTCCCCGCTTCTGGCGTGGAAAAGCAGCTGAGGACGGCCCAAAGCCTTGGGACCCTGTACCCGCATGGGAGATCCAGAAGAAGCTCCTGGCATCGGATTGGCTCAGTTCCAGCCATCGCAGCTCACTTGAGGAGTGAACCATCAGACAGAAGATCTTCCTCTCTGTCTCTCCTCCTCTCTGTATATCTGCCTTTCCAATAAAAATAAACAAATCTTAAAAAAAAAGAAAGAAACCTCAAGATTTAGAATCTTTCAGTCCACATGTTTTTTTTTTTTTTTAAACAGAGAAATTATTTTATTAATCTATGCTGTGGCCATCATCCACACTTTTAGGACAATCTACATTGTCTAAGAAAATACAGCAAATACAGTCTTTTAGACCACAAAAGAACCCAGGTGTCCTACAAAGCTCTCTTTAATCCTTATGTCACATCGAAGTTCACCTGTTTGTTCTTTGTCCAGTCTCCTTCATTTTGTAGACATGAATTTATGCTCTTCTTTAAAAACTTTATGTTTGGGCCCGGCGCCATGGCCTAGCAGCTAAAGTCCTCGCCTTGAACGTGCCGGGATCCCACATGGGCACCGGTTCTAATCCTGGCAGCTCCACTTCCCATCCAGCTCCCTGTTGTGGCCTGGGAAAACAGTCGATTACGGCCCAAAGCCTTGGGACCCTGCACCTGCGTGTGGGAGACTTAGAAGAAATTCCAGGTTCCCAGCTTCGGATCAGCGTAGAACCGGCCGTCGCGCTCATTCAGGGAGTGAATCATCAGACGGAAGATCTTCCTCTCTGTCTCTCCTCTCTGTATATCTGACTTTGTAATGAAAATAAAATAAATCTTAAAAAAAAAAAACAAAAACTTTCTAAAGTTTTATTGCACAATGTTTTCTGATGCCTAGTGAATAAATGACCCACGGAAAATCACAGGCTGCATCACTTACCTTTTCCTGAAGCTCTCTGTATTGTGCCTGAAGTACTTCTAACTCGAAGTTATCAACAGGTACACTTTCGCTGTTTTTTCCCGCTGGATTTTTTGACAGCCCATCTAATCTGGGGACTTTATGGATACCTATTAAAAAAAATTTACCAGATATACTTTAGGGCCTAACATAATCTTACTTTTGCCAGAAAAGACTGAAAAGCATCACTTTTGGAAGCAATGCAAAGAGCTACAAGCAATACACACAGGCAATTTCCAACCTAAGAACACAATTAGTAAGTAAGACTTATGAAATAGTGGATCTTATCACCCTCTCTGCAATGCGAACCCAATTTCTTTCATTCTATTTTTAAAGATGTATTTTTATTGGAAAAGCAAATCACATTTACAGAGAGGAGAAACAGAGCAAAAGCTCTTCCAACCACTGGGCTAACCAACCACTTAGGCTCCAGGTCTCCCACGTGGGTACAGGGTCCCAAGGCTTTGGGCTGTCCTCAACTGCTTTCCCAGGCCACAAGCAGGGAGCTGGATGGGAAGCAGGGCACTGGGACATGAATCAGCACCCATATGGGATCTCGGCACATGCAAGTTGAGGACTTTCGGCACGAGGCTACCCTGAACCCAATTTGAAGAGCTTCATCTGTACGCTCAAAAATGCTGTGGAGCTCTCACTGGCTGGGCACCGTGTCTGACGACTACTAAACTGTTTTCATGGAGCACTTACAACAAGCCAGGCATGATGACCCAGAGACATGGGCTTTATTCTCTGGGGTTTACAGGACATTCAACAAATCACTTGAATAAATGTAAAACTACAATGGTTACACACAGAGAAAGGCTCTAGCATAGGGATCTGGCCTAACTGGAACACTGAGAATATTTCCCTAAGGAAGCCTTGAGAGCACAAGAGAATGGAGATCAAGAATACTCAATGCTTTAAGGAAGCATACCGCTGTACTATCAGGAAGCAGGAAGAACTCAATGAGGGACAGATTGTAGCAGGATGGGGGTGGGGAGAGCACACCAGGCACGGTAAGCTCTGAGATCCTGGACCCAGTGTGGTAGCCTAGGGCCTAGAATCCTCGCCTCGCATGGGTGCTGATTCGTGTGCCGGCTGCTCCACTTCCCTCCCAGCTCCCTGCTTGAGGCTGGGAAGGTAGTGAGGATGGCTCAAAGCCTTGGAACCCTGCACCTGTGGGGGAGACCCAGAAGCAGCTCCTGGCTTCTGATCAGCTCAGCTCTGGTTGTTGTGGCCACTTGGGAAGTGAACCAGAGGATGGAAGACATTTCTGTCTTTCCTTCTTTGTAAATCTGACATTACAGTAAAAATAAATAAAAACAAACGAAACACCAAAACTTAGATCTTTCCTCCAGGAGGGAGACAATGGGACTATTAAAAGACTTCCGCTGCGATGTCAGGTGTGTCTGTGTGACTTGGTCCGACCTGGGAGTTCGAAAGATCCCCCCTCCCCCACTACTGCGTGGTGCTAACACTGGGAATGTGAGATTCAAGTCAGCACTTGGTGTCAGCGGAGGCCAGAACCAGGCATGGAGCTGGCAGAAGCAATGTCAAAGGGAGAAATTGGAGACAGATGCAGGAGGTAAAGCGAGTAGGATCTGGGCAGGAAGGAGGGGTGGAATGCAAGCGGAGGACAGTGGACAGTCACAGCCACAGCAAACACCTGGTTACCCATGAGTGTGTGCTCCCGGCGCGTGGGAGACTGCAGAAAATTACCTTGCTGAGTTTAAGCATCCTGGCAAACAAGTACAGACACAAGACATCATCTTAAAGCCTTTCTGGGCGCCCTTACAAGCCTTCATTCATTCCCCAGACTGGCGGCACATGGCATAGACCGTGGCTGAATAACAGAATTAAATCTCTTCCACCTGCTGCCGCTCCTGGGCCCCTCCCATGGTCAGGCTAAAGGGGATAAGGGTTTTCTTCAGGTGTAATGTTTTCCACGTGTGTAGCAAACGCTTCCAGTGTGTGTGGGGGATCTCTGCTCAGAACCTTTCCAGAACCGAAGGGCCTTTCAGACAATAAAATTGTCCCCCTAGCTTTCTATATTTAAAAGAGATATTCATGTTATCTTTCTCCCCCCAAATCAACTGCTGCTTAAATCAGGGGTTTCGAAAGGTTACGGGGCCGGTGAAGGGGTCCGGAAGTCAAAACCGCTCAGCAGCTGCGGCCCGGCGGCCTACACTGCCCTGGAAGGGCACTCACTGGTCACTTCCCGGGGCGCGGGTGGGCATTGGCTCAGGGCCTGCGACGCCAGGATGTCCAGCTCCTCCAGGTCGTCGGCGGTGAAGTCTCCGTGCTCGCCGAATGGGTCTTCAGGGTCCGGGGCGGCGGCGGCCTCTGGGAAGCTCCGGGCGCGCTTGCTTGGGGGATGCCCAGGGATGGGCAGCGGGCCAGGGCGAGGGCCTGGGGGCCCGCTCCGCTTCCTGCCCGGCACAGACGCCCCGGCCATGCCTGCAGGCGGCTCCCCGGACGCCTCAGCCTCGGCCGGCCCCAACCGCCCGCGCGCCGCCACTCGCCTCAGCCTCCCCAGCGCCGTCCCCGACCCCGCGGGCCAATCAGCTGCCTGCCCGCCGGCGCGCACCACTGACGTGTTCCGAGAGCGCCGCCCTCTGCGCGATCAAGCCGGGCTCCCTCGGCTGAACTCCACGATGTGGATGGGGCGGAGGGCACCGCGCACCTGGCGTTCTCGGGTCGGGTCCCGTCTTCAGGCCTTTGCTGCCCTCCTTGCATCCGCGGTTCCCTGAGGGAGGAGAAGGGGCGGGGAGTGTGGTTTCAAAAGTGGCCCCGGGCTGTCCTACAGGCAAGATGAAGGGGTAGATGGTTAGCCAGGGACCAGAGGGCCGGCCAGGTCCTACCTATGGCCAAAGGAGGAGCGGGAGGTAAACGTGAGTGAAGACTCCGGGAGGACACTACCCATGTTTATGAAGAAGGCATTGAATGACTGCAAGGCAGGCCCAAAACATGCTTTTTGGGTGTTTTTAGAAACTGGTGTACCATCAGATAGCTTATGGAATATTGAACGCTTGTGTCCCAGTCTGTCAGGTCTGGAGGGATTCGGTTTTGTCAGAGCAGTGACTTGCTCTCAGAAGTGGTACCCTGACACGGTTATGCCAGGGGCTGCTTGGGCAGCACAACTCAAGGTGCCAGTTTACAAGGCCCCAAGGAGCAGTTAGCATCTACTGTAGCAGGGGGTCAAAGCACAGGCTGTAGACTTGACCGAGTCTACCAGTTTCTGAAACCATCTCCACATTCATTCCCACAGTTCTACCAATCACCTGGACTTGTTTCTGAACCACTTAAAGAAACATGTATCATCAGCACTAAAACAAGCTTTTTATTCCTTTTCCTACGAAGTGCCTTCACATTTAACACACCTTACCTATCTGCCCTGGTTACATTTTAGTTAAGGAGTAGACACCAGTCCTTTAGGCTACTCTCCCCCCCAACACCTCCAGCCCATCTCCTGTGTGCACCCAGCTCCTTGCCTCACTAGACTAGCTCTCCTTCTCGCTATTTTGATGTTTGCACTATACCACATCAGATTCCTAACTGCTCTACTACCAACCCAGTTTTATATTAAGGTGCACACTGGGAGAAGCAGGTGACAGTTAAAGAACTTGGGTTCATGGCACCCATGTCAGAAATCCAGGCTTCTGAATTCTAGGCTTCTGTTTCCAGCCTGACTGAGCCCTGGCTGGTGTAGGCACTTAGGAAAGAACTCCCCACAGCACTTTCCTGTTTCTCGCTCTGCTTTTCAGATAAGTACACTCAGGGTGCAGTGCCAGGGCTCTGCATCCTGAGTGACCTTAACCTCAGAGGTGACTGCAGAGCTAGATTGGGCAGAAGGCCCTGGAGCCAGAAGGAAGTGGGGTGGTGGGTGGCTTATTTTTGCTGATGAACCAGATGTCTGGTCTAAGGTGGGAGCTCATAGGGGCCATTCTGAAGCTTCTCCAGAGCTCTGGAGGGGGCAGACCTGCTCAGGGCAGTTCCTCCATTTCCTGGTGCCTGTCTCCAGTGTTTGTATTCCCTTTGCCACAGCATTCAAATTTCTTGAAGATAGCAGCTGTTGGCTGGCATGTGCCATCCAGCCACACAGGACACACTCCTGCATGCGATGAACCCATCAGAATACAAGCATCGGGCCTGGCAGCGTGGCCTAGCGGCTAAAGTCCTCGCCTTGAAAGCCCCGGGATCCCATATGGACGCCGGTTCTAATCCCGGCAGCTCCACTTCCCATCCAGCTCCCTGTTGTGGCCTGGGAAAGCAGTTGAGGACGGCCCAATGCATTGGGACACTGCATCCGTGTAGGAGACCCGGAAGAGGTTCCAGGTTCCCGGCTTCAGATCGGCGTGCACCGGCCTGTTGCGGCTCACTTGGGGAGTGAATCATCGGACGGAATATCTTCCTCTCTGTCTCTCCTCCTCTGTGTATATCTGGCTGTAATAAAATGAATAAATCTTAAAAAAAAAAAAAAAAAAAAAAAAAAAAGAATACAAGCATCAAAGATGAGCCTTTTCTTTCCAAGGTGACTTCTTCCCACAACCTCACGAGAGGCATTCTTTCAGGCATACAACTACACAGAACAGCCTTTCCAGTGAGTTTAATTCCAGGTAATACAGAATTTCGAGAATAGAGACCACAGAGCAGCCTCTGGCAGGATTCTCAGCTGGGCCTACTCTACATGCGCAGCTAAGAATGGCTGGATGAAAACTTAGGAGACAGTGAGCTACCATACAGTGGTGTTTTTCCCCCCATTTTTTTTTTTTTTTTACAAAAGTTTATTTGTAAATGTACAACGGGCTCCAAAGTGACACTACATTCTAACTATGGGCGGCTAAAGATGCTCCGGCCGAGACGCCAGATGTTCAGACACGTGTGGGGTCGAGGGAAGCATCACTTCAGGTGCCAAGGAGCAGCTTACTTTTTGCCAGATTTCTTAATTCCACCTGTGGCTGCAAAAGTGGAAGGGGGAAGGTATGGTTAGACAGACTGTTCTCATGGCAGAAGTCCCTTGGATATGACGTGGATGCTGGTGACGCCTGGCTCCTGTATGCTCTGAGCATTTGGCATGACACCAGGATGCACATCGGTTTCACAGACCCGGCCTGTTCTGCTCAGGGGAAGAACGAGGTTGAGGCAGGGGCACACGTGATGGCCAGGGGCTGGTGTGGCGCTCCACTGCTGCTCACTTCACAGGATGTCCTCCAGGGCGCAGTCTTTGGACGTAGACACCATGCCAGCTAACCAGCTGGCAGGACTTCAGCCCAGGTGGTCTGATGTCCAGCTCCTCATTCATTCATTCATTTATTCATTCGAGGGATAGACCAAGTTCCCACTAACAGTTTGACTCCTCAAATGTTCACAGCACACAGGGCTGGGCCAGGCCAGGGCCAGGAGTTGGGGAGTCAATTCAGGTCTTCCACCAGGGCGGCAAGAACCCAACTACTAGATGTCACCTGCCGCCTCGCTTCATCTGCGCTGCCAGGAAGCTGGGAGTCCAAACCTCAGTTCACAGTTTTTTAAAGACTTGTTTATTTTTATTGGAAAGTCAGATTTACAGAAAGAAGGAGACACAGAGAGAAAGATCTTCCATCTTCTGCTTCACTTCCCAAATGGCAGGAATAGCTGGAACAGAGCCAATATGGAGCCAGAAGCAGCTTCCCACATGGGCGCAGGGGCCCAAGCAGTTGCACTGCACATTAGCAGGGAGTTGGATTGTAAGTTGAACAGCTAGGACATGAGCCAGCACTCACACGGGGTGTCACCACTGCAGGCACTAGATTAATCTACTATGTCACCATACAATATGTCACTGGCTCTAAGCTACTACACCATGATCTGGGGATTTAGTTAACTTACTACTTTCACTTCACTCAATGTACAATCAGTAATATATTTGGCACCTAGTAACTTAGGTTACAGAATTAAATTTGCCTAATATAGGAATGAAAATAAAAAGCAACAGGATAAAAATAAACTCACAGAGAGCACCAAGATAAAGCAAAGCTTAAAAAAAGTTAGCTGGGACCCAGCGCAATAGGCTAGTGGCTAAAGTCCTTGGCTTGAACATGCTGGGATCCCATATGGGTGCCAGTTCTAATACTGGCAGCCCGGCTTCCCATCCAGCTTCCTGCTTGTGGCCTGGGAAAGCAGTCGAGAACGGCCTAAAGCTTTGGGACTCTTCACCTGCATTAAAGACTTGGAAGAGGCTCCTGGCTCCTGGTTTTGAATCACTGCAGCTCCAGACATTGTGGCTGCTTGGGGAATGAATCCATAGACAGAAGATCTTCCTCTCTGCATATCTGACTTTCTAATAAAAATAAATATTTTTTAAAAGTTAGCTGATGTTGCGGGGCTCAACAGGCTAATTTTCTACCTGCAAATGCCAGCATCCCAAAAGGGCACCAGGTTGTGTCCTGGATGTTCCACTACCCATCCAGGTCCCTGCTTGTGGCCTGGGAAGGCAGGGGAGGATGGCCCAAAGCCTTGGGACCCTGCACCCCCTGGGAGAGCTGGAAGAGGCTCCTGGCTTTGGATTGGCACAGCACTAGCCATTATAGCCGCTTAGGGAGTGAATCATTGGAGGATCTTCCTTTCTCTCTCCTCTCTGCATATCTGCCTTTCCAATAAAAATAAATAAGTCTGATTAAAAATAAAAAAAAACCACAACCCTGCCTTTCCAATCAAAATAAGTTAGCTGATATTCAATTAACTCAATCTAAGTTTTCCACCTGGGTGGCAGGGAGTCAAGTCCTTGAGCCATATCCTACTGCCTGCCAGCATGTGCATCAGATGGAACTGGGAGTGGGGCCAGGGCTCCACAGGGCACACAGATATTCCAAGGGGCATCTCCACTGCTGTGCCAAATGCCAGCCCCTGTAAAATATCTTTGGTGTGTCTGCCTTTTGACTGTGAACACTCACATGTAGTCAAGTGTGGCATGTCCCACCTGCGATTATCACCAATACACAGAAAGTCGTGGGATTGGGAGTGTTTCAGGTTCCAGCTAGTTGGAAGAGGATGTTCAATGTCCCTAGGCTTAAGTAAGGACTTGCCTCTTCTAAACCAAATCATAAATCAAGAACATACCATTTGGCTCAGTCCTCCCCCTTCAAGAGCCAGGATCCCATAAGGGTGCTGGTTCATGTCCTGGCAGCTCCACTTCCCTTCCAGCTCCTTGCTTGTGCCCTGGGAAAGATTGGAGGACGGCCCAAAGCCTTGGGATCCTGCACCTGCGTGGGAGACCCGGAAGAAGTTCCTAGCTTCGGATCAACTTAGCTCCAGCCATTGCAGCCACTTGGGAAGTGAACCAGTGGATGTACAATTTTTCTCTCTGTAAATCTGACTTTCCAATAAAATTAATTTTTTCTCATTCCAGAAACGAACCTCAATCGGCAGACTTCAGCCATTGTGTGGGGACCCACACAAACTCACAGAGACAGAGGTGTTGGGGACATCCAGGGCCACTCCCTCCAGTTCTGCTTCCTCCACACCCAGGGAGACTGCCAGGGCTCACATCCCTACCTACAGCTTGAAAAAATGTACAACAGTGCTTCAAAGATAATGAAGTATCAGCAGTTAGGGCAGGCACTGGGCCTCACTCCTCATGCTCAGACACCTGTAGATCTAGCTCCAGCTCCTGTCTTTAACTTCCTGCCACTATAGTCCCTGGGAGGCTGTGGGGATGGCTCAAGTGGTTAGGTCCCTGCCATTCCCAAAGAAAGATTGGAATTATGTTTCCAACTTCTGTTGCAGCATTTGGGGGAGTAAGCCTGAAAATATCTCTTCCAGCCTGGCACCATAACCTAGTGGTTAAACTCCTCGCCTTGCACATGCTGGGATCCCATACGGGTGCTGGTTCGTATCCCAGTAGATATCCCGGAGGATCCCGGCCCGTCTTCCCATCCAGCTCCCTGCTTGTGGTCTGGAAAGGCAGTCAAGGACAGCCCAAGGCCTTGGTACCCTGCACCCACAAAAGAAGCTCCTGGCTTCGAATCAACTCAGCTCTGGCCATTGCAGCCACTTAGGGAGTGAATCATCAGATGGATGATCTTCCTCTCTGTCCTCCTCTCAGTTAAATAAACAATTAAAAAAAAAAAAATCTCTTCGAACGGACTCAATTCCTCTTACAGAAGGGCAAAGAAGTGGCAAAATGGCGGAGCGCTGGGTTCAAAAAGCAAATGGAACAGTAAGTACAGTCAAGAGCCTGGGCTTTATCGTTTGGTCCAGACACACCCAGAAGGGACTCAGGACACCAAAGCACTTGTTCCAGACAACATGAGCAGTCAATCACAGAAAAGTTACAAGGAATGTTATGAGGACCAACTGCCAAGTTGGGACAAGAAATGGAAACCCAGAATGCAGACTCCGTTTCTACACCGGCCAAGGCAGCGAGGCCGAGGGGAGGAGGTCGGAGCAGTCCGGCGCGGGTCTTCATCCCGCAGGTGCCCCGGCGCCCGCAACTTACCCAGGGGGCCCTTCCCCGCGGCCTTCGCTTTCAGCTCCTCCAGTTTCTTCTGTTCCTCTTTCTGTTTCTGTTTGAAAGCCTTATCCTCCTAAGGGGGACGAAGAGCGCGCTCACTCCAGGCCCGTTCCCCGCTCCCCTCGCGCCCGCCCGTCCCCTCACCTCATCCATCTCCTTGGCCTGCTTCTTGGGTTGTTTCAGGGGCTTCTTTTTGCCACCTGCGGGGAGACACCGGCACGCTCAGTCCACCCCTCCGCCGGCTCCGTCTCCACCGTGCCCGCTGCCCCAAGGAAAGCACTTACCTTCCCGGCCGGACATGGCGCCTGCCGCCCCTTCCCCAGACGCTGCCACCGGAAACGGGGCTACCGGTTCCACCCCTTGGCTTTCACATCCCGGCGCGGACCTGCTGATTGGTTCCTAGTCGGGAAGTCGTTCTCCACTCGCGGCATGCGGGCGGTCGCTACCGGGTCAGAGGTCGAGCGAGTGGCAGGCAGCTCAGCAAGGCTTGCAGGTGCGCTAGGTAGGATAGTCCCTTCTGGGCTGGGGGACGGGTGGGATCCCGAGCTCGGAGAGGGGCACCTCACCTGGAGGGACCGGGCCTTGAGGTCTTGCGTGAGAAAATGAGGCAGGTAGAACGAATGACATGTGCTTTGGAGCCGGCCGCCGTTTTGGGGTCGAAGAAAGAGATAGGACGAGAGGTGACAGAGTGGACTGAACCTGAATCGCTGGGTCCTAAAACTTTGGAAGTCACTGTTTTAAGAAGTTGGGCCTGCACTCTGTTTTCAGGGGTGACGTGGTTTTGAAAGTCGGTGTGTTTATTCAGCACCTTGTTTTGTTGAGTGGATGTTGGTCTGGGTGCTGGGGGGGGGGGGGGGGGGCGTGGCAGGGCTGACATTGTAGCATGTTCACAAAGCCAAATGGAGATCGTGTAGAAAGAACACAGGGCTGGGGTAGGGCAGGGTAGACTCCAGGAGCTGAAGAAGGGAGGGGACCTGCAGGTCGAGCACGATAAACATAAATGAACGCCCCCCCCCCTTTTTTTTTAAGAAAACACAAAGATTATTAGGATAATACAGGTTGGAAATTGGTTCCTGGGGCCTCTTGATGGCAGTGGTGGAGAAACGGAGAGGAGGCCTGTGGGGTTAAGCCGGAGACATTGCTGATCGGTTGGTTTGAGGTTGATTAGGGATGAAAGAGAATGTGAGTGGTCAGGGGTAATGTGAGGTTCTCCAGCTGAGCACCAGATCCAGGCTTGCAAACAAGATGGTGAAAACTATCAGAAAAACAAGTTGAGGAGGAGAAGATGAGGTTAGATTTTCTTTTTTAAAAAGATGCTTCTATATTTGCACTTGACTTGAAAGGCCATGTGGAGCTAGTGCTTTGGTGGGTTGGATAAAGTGCCAGTGCCAGTTCCAGTCCCGGCTGCTCCGTTTCCGATCCAGCTCCCTTGTACTGCCTCTGGGAAAACGGTGACAGATGGCCCCAGTGCACCTGTGTAGGAGATGGAAGAAGCTCCGAAGCCAGGAGCTTGAAGTTTCTTCTGGGTGTCTCACATGAACGCAGCTGCCCAGGGACTTGGGCCACCCTCTGTTGCTTTCCCAGGCCATAAGCAGGGAGCTGGATGAAAGTGGAGCATCTGGAACTTGAACCAGAGCCCCCTGTAGGATGTGTCACTGGCAGCAGCTTTCCCTGCTGCAGCACGGTTCCCATCCCCCTGTGCCCTCATGAGCCAGGACTGGGCCAAGCTAAGGCCAAGATCTTGGAATTGAGTTGGGGTCTCCTGTCTGGGTGTCAGGAACTCAAGCACTTGAGCCATTTATCTTTTACCTCCCTGGTGTGCCCTTGCAGGAGGCTGGATCGGAAGTGGAGGAGTCATGTTGTAGCAGGCTCTGTGGCATGGTGCGCAGGCATCTCAAGCTGACCGCCCACTCTAGCCCGGTGACATTTGCAGGCAGGGATGTGGGTTGGGCTGTTTCCTAAATGTGTCTAGAATCCTCAGGAAAGAGTTAGGCTGCATTAGTTTTGAGTTTGTTTTTTAGTAACAGCTTCAGGGATACATGATTTATATACAAGTAACATACAACTCACCTATTTAACAGGAGTTTCACTTTACTCTCAGAGTTCTGCAGCCATGTCTACAGCAGTTCTATAGCATCCTCACAGAAAGTTTTTGAAGTCCAAGAGAAGGGAGGGAGCCTTGAGCCCTGGCAAACGACAGAGTCCAGAGGTTAGGAAGATGATGGGGGCCCCCGGCAGCAGAGTGGAAATGGAGTTGCAAGCCAGAGGGAGTTTTCATGGGGTATAGGCTGCAGGTGAGTTGAGATTCCGGCACCGATTCTTGCCTTTAGCAACATGGAGGTGACCAGGACAGGGTTCTCGTGGTGAGTGGGAGTGAAGGCCAGACCGGAGAGGGCTCGAGGTGGAGGGAAGAGCACGGGAGACAGAGTCCAGCCAGCTGTCCAGGAGGTTAGAGCAAAGAGCAGTTGAGGAATGGGGCAGCTGCTGGGGAGGCAGGGGTGGGGGTCGGGTGAGGAATGGGGCCTGGAGCACATCCCCTGGGAGCTCGGGAGGGTCCAGAGAGGAAGTGGAAAGGGGGCTGAACCTGGCATTCTGGAAGGTCTGATGAGTGTTTGTAGATGTTATCTCTGGTTGATTTGTCTTTTAGTGTTTATGTATTTGAAAGTCAGAGTTACAGAAAGAGAGAGGAAGAAACAGAATCTTCCATGTGCTGGTTCACTCCCCAGGTGGCTGCCATGGAGCCAGGAGAGCCTCTTCTGGGTCTCATGTGTAATCTGCCCCACCCCTCCTTTTTATGTGAAAAAGGAAGCAAGCCACAGGCTGCAAATGAGCAGAAATCTAATGATAGATGTTTGAGGAAAAGACGGTTGAAGACAGTCATTTAGATGGAGTGGGATTTGGGGGACCCTCAGGCCTATTTCTTTTTGTCTGTCCCCCTTCTGGGGCTCCCCAAGAGCCAGCCTTCTCTGTGTCTGCTTCCCAGCCCCCTGGCCATCTCAAGGAGATTGGGACAGTTTCAAGTACTTTCCACCATTTTTCTCTGATTTGAGCTGTAGCGAGGCTGAGAGAGAGGTCTTCCATTTGCTGGCTCACCAACCAAATGCCTGCAGGGGTCTTGGCTTGTGGCTGTGGCTACTGTCACCAAACATACATCCTCATTGGGAAATACATGATCAACAGAGCAGGGTAGGTGGCCCGGGAGGGAGTGACATTTGGGCAGCCTTGTGGAGAAAGAGTGGCAGCCTAGGGAGTGGCAGTATATCGGTCAGTCAGTCTGTTGGAGTGTCACCAGTCAGGTGGCTGGAGCAGAGCACTGTGGGTGGTGGTGATGGAGAGAAGGAATACGGGGAGGACTGAATAAATCTCCTGGCAGCTATGGACAGCAGGTGGTGAGAGGTGGGGGTAGGGAGAGGGGAATGCAAAGGAAAAGAAGGTGTGGAAAAGGACTAGAGAAGAAACCCCAGGATTCCTGCTGGACCCAGCAGTGCGGAGAGCTTGGGTTTTCACAAAGATTTGTTTACTTGGAAGGCAATTACAGAGAGATGGAGAGACACAGAGTCCTTCCACCTGTAGATCTATTCCCCCAGTGGTCACAATGGCTGGGGCTGGGCTAGTCAGAAGCCAGGAGCTTTATCCAGGTATCCCACGTAGGTGGCAGGGTCCATCTTCTGCTGCCTTTTCAGGCACAGTAGCAAGGAGCTGGGTGGGACGTGGCACATCCAGGAACTCCATATATGGGGTGCTGGAATTGCATATAGAGGCTTAGTGCATTTTGCCACATGGCTGTCCCCTTAGTGGAGGTTTTTTTAAGGGGATTTCAGGAGAGCTGCGTTGGTTGTGGACTGGAATGAAGAGAGAAAGGAAGTGAGGAGGTTGCAAGACACCCAGGTGACACATCTGACTTTGAGCACTGCTGCAATGGAAAGGGGGCAGGCGCTATGCCTGGTGGTACTGCAGGCAGGGTGCTGTGTTGGCTTTATGAAGCAAGCACCTGCAGGAAGTTATGGGGAGTCACAGCCTGTGCCATGGATGTTGGTCTTGAAGCCTGGGTGGCCTGGGTGAGTTCCTGTACTGATGGTGCATGGTCTCCAGTTTGACAAAAGAGGCCCAGGGGTTTGGGTATGGCACCAGCTTGAGACAATTATCACAGGAACATCCCATCCATGGCTGTGAGTTTGGGCTCACTTTGGAAGGCACATTCCATCCAAACACCTTTGTTTTCAAGAGGTCCTCCAACTGGAGGAAGTGGAGGCGAGGAGAGGCTGTGGGCAGGCTTCTGCTCTGGGTACCCTGACCTCAGCTGGCCCCTTGTCTGTCCCTAGGCCCAAGTCCATCTGCTTTTCCCTTTCCGGCCTGGTCGATTGGCCACCAGGTGTCGCTCTGATAGCAAGGCTGAATCTTGGAAACTCTCCCTGTGGGGTTTGGCCAAAGAAAGATGTTGCTGTCTTTTTCCTACGATGTGGAGCAAAGTTTTCCCCACAAATGTGGGGCACCTGGTCCCCTCTTGGGGATCCTTACTGTCCCTGTTCTTTTTTGGGCATTGACAAGGATAGTGGGAAACTCCTTGTGCTGTTCAGGTGGCAGGAAGCAGGTGTCATTAGGGCCCAGACATCAAAGCCAGGCTGAGAAGGGAAAGATTAAAGAAACCTAACCTGTTGAGTGGTGACTGAGGCCACCGCAGAGGGAGGAGGAAGGGGAGACTGGGAGTGGCTGCCTGGAAACCCTCAGGGAGGGAGGAAGGAGAAGGGATCGTGAACCTCAGACCTCCCTGGACAGAGCACTTTCCTGTCCTCACCCGGAATCCCGGCCCCATTGTTGCAGTGCTGGGTGGCTGGTTTTGTGGTTCTTCTACTAAAATGTCCCCACAGCTTCCCCAGGGAATCTCGGCTGGGCTTTATCAACATGGACGTGGCTCACGTGGAAAACTTGGACATTTTCAGAAATGCGGGCACCAGGCCCAGCAGAGCGTAGGGATGGGAGGGGAGTCCTGTCGGGCTGGGGTCTGTGAACACAAATGGGAGCAGGGTTCTCTATGTCCTCCAGCATCATTCTGCCTTGGGGTGGTAGAGGGGGCTGAGTTTTAGGGGTCTGGGAGGAAATGTGTCTGGGCTGCCCCTCGGGCTCTCTGGGCAGTGAGCTAATGTGTGGTGTCTCCCTTGCAGATCTCCGGATGAGATGATGGGGCGCGACCCTGTGTGGGCCATACAACTTGTTGTGGGTGTGCCCCATGCGCCAGCTCGGACGGGCCTCCTTGGAAGGGACCTTTTTATGACCAGGACTCTCTGCAGCCCAGGCCCCAGCACGTCCAGGGAGAAAGACCCAAAGGAAGCGGTGGCCCTCGGGCTGCAGCACCGCCTCCCGGAGCTAGGGAGAGCCCTGGGCCACAGCATTCGACAACGGGTGTCCTCCACAGCCAAGACATGGTGGGACCGGTATGAAGACTTTGTGGGACTCAGTGAGGTCCGGGAGGCCCAGGGCAACGTGACAGAGGTGAGGAGGGAAGTGGGGACTGGGGCAGCCCTGCCCTGTAACCTGGGATTTTCAGTGTGGAGGCTGGCATTGCCAGCCGTGGTGCTGGGACCCAGCTGTGGCCTTGTTTTTCCTTAAGCAGTATTGCTGGTAGAGACATCTGTCTCCTTTCTCAATACAAGTCTGGGTTTGACCCTACAGCAATGAAGGCCTCTGCCATTTCACTCCCCAAATGGCCACAATGACCAGGGCTGGACCAGACTGAGGCCAGGAACCCAGAACTTCACAAGCACTGGGCCAGCTTCCACTTCCTTCCCTGGATACATCAACAGGAAGCTAGATCTGAAATGGAGCAGCCAGGACTCAAACTGGTACTCAAGTATGCAGTGCTGGTGTCTGAAGTGCAGCTTCACCTGCTGTGCTGTCTCTGACCCTGGCCATTAATATCCATTCTGTTAGGCCAAGAAACACTTCCTGTATTGGTTGGGCAGGGGTAACAGCAAGACCCAACCAAGGATGATTGATTACTACCATAGCCCTTGCACAGGTAGAAGGCCTTGGGGTTTAGCTGACTGTACTGCTTGTGGCAACAAGAAGGTGTTGTACCTTCTCTGTTCCCATTCTAAGTGAGCACAGAGCTACGTAGAGAGGTGGGGAGAACTGGGGTTCAGCTGGGCAGTTAAGGCATGTTAATTCCTCTCTTGTTGGAGATTGTGAGCTTGGGTGAGCTGGGGCTCCCGGGCCTCTTATGGTATTGTTGTTGGTGTAAATAGATAATGGGCAGGAAGCCACAAGAGGTGGCTGGGTTTTGTGGACATGGATTGTAGGTACTCACTGCTTCCAAGTTTCGCAAGGGGCGTGTCCCTTCCACTTGAATGGATAAATCTGTTGATTCTGACAGGCATAGCCCCAGGGCTGCACTTTGAGCGCCACTGGGTAAGCTAGGATTAGCATCCAAGGGACTGGACCCACCCTTGGCAGCTGGTACCCAGGGACCTTTTCCTAGCCAAAACCTTGTTGAAAGTGGAGCTGAGCCCATATAGGTGTGGCAAAGTGGGGGCAGCCAAGTTCTGCCCTTCTCTCCACAGGCAGAGAAGATTTTCATGGTGGCTCGTGGGCTCGTCCGAGAAGCACGCGACGAGTTGGAGGGCCAGCAGGCCAAGCTGAAGGAGGTGAGGGACCGCTTAGACCGCGTCTCCAGGGACGACAGCCAATACCTGGAGCTGGCTACACTGGAGCACAGGATGCTGCAGGTAGGCACCTTGGATGCAAGCCCTGCCTGGTCGGGTGGTCAGAGGCTGCTATGGAGAGACAGCGCCGCAGGCTCCCAGATTGCTAAGGACTGAGCGCCTCGGAGCAGCTGGCCCAATGCTTCAGGACTCCTCAAGTGAGAAGCCATGTAGCTTGCTTCCACTGCTCCCTGTGTCCCACCCCACTGGGTGTATGCAGTCTGCCCACCCAGCACCACGCATCTAGCAGGCTCAGAACTGAGAGTCTGGCACAGGGTAGTGGGCCATCTGCTGGTGGCTGCAGCTGCAGGGCCGCCTCACCACTAACCCAGCTTCCCTTCTGCAGGAGGAGAAGAGACTCCGCACTGCCTATCAACGTGCTGAAGACTCTGAGCGAGAGAAGTTCTCCCTGTTCTCTGCAGCCGTCCGGGAAAGTCACGAGAAAGAACGCACGAGGGCCGAGAGGACCAAGAACTGGTCCCTCATCGGGTCGGTCCTGGGCGCCCTCATCGGCGTGGCCGGCTCCACCTATGTGAACCGTGTCCGGCTCCAAGAGCTGAAGGCCTTGCTGCTGGAGGCCCAGAAAGGACCCATGAGTCTCCAAGAGGCCATCCGGGAGCAGGCATCCACCTACTCACTCCAGCAGAGGGACCTGCATGACCTCATGGTGGACCTGCGGGGCCTGGTGCATGCCAGCCAGGGGCAGGGCTCTGGCTTGTCAGGAGCTTCCCCTACCCCGGCCGGAGATACAGAGGTCCTCTCAGCTGCTTTGAAAGAGCAGCTCCGTCATTCCAGACAGGTCCATTCATGTCTGGAGGGCTTACGGGAGCAGCTTGATGGCCTGGAAAAGACTTGCAGCCGCATGGCTGGGGTGCTGCAGCTTGCAACTGCAGCTGCACAGCCGTGCCCAGAGGAGCCAGTAGACGGGGCTCTGCCCAGCTCTGTGTTGGGACAGGGAGGCGTGATCTTGGCCCTGTCGGGTGCAGAGCAAAGGCTAGAAGCCCGAGTCAACAGGAGCGCCATCTACAGCACACTGGTCACCTGCGTGACATTTGTGGCCACCCTGCCAGTGTTGTATATGCTATTCAGGGCCAGCTAGCCCTGTCCCTCCCCCCACCACCTCCTGGGAGTCTGAGCAACTCAGAAGCGGTGTGAGCTGAGTTGGTGAATCCTTTCCATCCCTTCCAGCAATGTAGTTAGCTGTCACGGGGCAGGCACCCCTAGCCGGTGTACCTCCAGGCATGCCCCGCTCTGTAGACACTGTGCTGTTTTACACTGATTATAAACATGCTGTGCTAATCGCCAACTAAAATGTCTTTGAATTTCTGATTTGAAAGAATTTGCAGAGACTGAGTGTTGCACATGGAGAACTGAGATCTGGAATTTGAGGGTCGGGCCCCCTCTCTTTGTCGCCAGTCAGAGCAGGGCTCCCTTGGACATGCTCACTCCTGAGGCCCCATTTCTGCTCTGGATTTCTGGTCCTTCTCTTGACTTGCCTGACCTGCCTCTATCTGGTGGCCTTCTGGTGAGTCAGTGAGCTTACTTCTGTCTGCCGTGATAGGGGGAAATCTTGGCTCCAGCACTGGAGTAGGGGTCAGAGGAGAGCTTGGGGACAGCATTTCCTGATTGGTGGCCCATCTGGGCTTTGGATAGTGCCACTGGGCACTACAGCTGGGGATGCTGAGGCCCTGGATGACCCTGACAGGTGGGCCACCAGCCCACAGCAGATAGGCAGGGATGGGGAGGAGACCTTCCACAGGTGAGAGGGTCAGTGGAGAGCCCCCGAAATCTATGATTTAGGCGCAAATAGTGGAGGCTGGCCTTGTGTGAACAGGAGTGCTGGAAGGCAGGTGGGCAGCCCAGAGCCCATCCTCCCTGCTCCTCTGTGCCCTGTCCAGCCAACTGAGCCAGGAGTGCTGCTAGGCTTGCCCTTCTGAAGCCTTGCTCAGCCTGGGCTGTGAATGGGGGGAGTATCCAAGTGGCCCTTCTCTGAACTGAACACCAGGTCTCTCTGCCATTGGTCCCTCCATCCAGAATGGCTTATTGGATCGTGACAGGGACCCACCAGGAGTTGCTGTGTTTGTGTACAGATGTGGGGAACAATAGGGCTTCCAAGTCCTAGGTTCTGGGAAAAGGCAGGCCTTGAAAGGTAGGCATTTGAATGAGCAGATGTGGGGAGGAATCCAGCCTAGGGATTGTGCCAGCTGAGGGTGCTGAGTCTGGTGGGGGCTGTGGACCACAACGCTATGGCACAGGTGGAGGGGCTAAGCAGGAGGGACCTGGGGGGAATGAGAGGACCGTGCTGCTGTGTGGACCAGGACCCTGGACTCACTTATTGGACTTAAGGTGGAGGAGGAAGGGTGCTGTGGGCAGGTGGGGAGGGAGAATTTGGAAGGCACAGAGCCTGGTAGCTGAGGAAGATAAGAGTCCCCGCCCCCCCCCCAGGAGTTGGAGCTGGGGGTGGAAGTGGGAAGAGGGTGGTGCCCTGGTTCTTAGGACAGTAGCAGGTGTGGGTGACCTGAACCCTCTGGTTGAGGCTTCCAAGGGCCGTTTGCAGTAGTTACTAAGGGAGGGCCGTGCACAGAGGAGAACCCTCACATGCCCAGCATTTCTTCCTGCAAAGGCTCGGGAGTCGGCCAGTGAGGGAGTCTAGACTTGCCCAAGGCTTCTGCCTGGGGAGGAAAGGTGCCCTGGCTTGCGCGCCTGCCCGGGCCAGGGGGCTCATCCCCACCTGCTGGTGCGCGAACCGGCAGGGGGAGGGGGCAGGAGGTGGCTGCGGGTGTCAGGTTACAAGACTTTGCGATGGCGCAAACCTGGGTCCAAAGCCCGAGCTCTCCTCAAACAGCTCGAGGTGGGGGCGGAAGGCGGGACTGGCTGGCGCAGAGTCCCGGCAAACGCGCGGTGAGGCAGGGCCAGGTGCGCGAAGAACTAGGCGCCGCAATTCAGGTAAAGAAAGTTTGCGGGAGAAAACACCACAAACGCTGGGGCTGGAAGGGTGAACGGGAGGGATGGCGGCGGAGACGGCCAAGGAGCAGACGCGCCAGGTGAGAGGCGCGAGACCGGGCTCCGTCGTGACGCGAGAGGCACGGGCGCACCGCGCCCCTTGCTGTGGCCGCTCCCTTGCCGGGAGCGCTCCCAGTTCCGGTGCTGGTGGAGGTGCAGGTGAGGCCCGGCGCGGGGTGAGGCCCGGCCCGGGGCGGGGCCGGGCAGCCCCCACTACTAGGGACCCGCGTTGCCATGGCTACCGCTACTGTGCAGCCCCTGTTCCACCCTTTCCCAAACGTGCGTGGAACCCTGTGCCCGCCCACGCGCCCCCCGTCCTAGGAAAACCTAGAGCTCGCGCGGTGGGAATGCGGGGTCCCGGGCAGTTCGGATCGCGCGCCCCGTTTTCCCGGCTGCTTCCGGCCTGGCCCAGGCGGGGTGCGGGGGGAGGGCGGCCCGGCGGGCGAAGTAGGAGGGGGGGAAAGGAGCGGAGCCGGCCCGCCCGACGCGGCTTTGTCTCCTTTGTTCCCAGCGGTGGCAGCGCCGCGGCGGGAGGGGCGGGCAGCGGGCGCAGTTTTCCGCCCCTTGGTCGCCGGGTAACAGCTGCGGCTCCGCCAGACCCACCTCCGGGGCAGGCCGCCGCACGCACCTCGGTGTCCCCGAGCGGCCCGCGCGCACATCCCGCGGGGCCGCGGCCGGGTGGTGAGTGCCGGGCGCGGGGCCGGGGGGCGGCGGGGCCCCCGGCGAGGCCGCGCGCGCGGAGGCAGAAAGCGGCCTGGGGCCTGGATCCCGCCAGGCAGGGGCGGCCTGCGGGAGTGGTGGGCGGTTTCGGCGCCCAGAGTTGGGACCACGCTTCTCCGCGCGGAGAGAAACTCTGGCGGCGGTGCCGCCTGAAACGCTATTGGGAGACGGAGGAGGTGGAGCTGCTCCTCCGCGCCCCCTCCTCTCCGCCGCTGCCTCACGGGGGGGACCAACCGGCCCCTTCCCCCGCCCTCCCAGGGCCCTTGGTGCTGTCTCCGATCCGAACCCGGGGGGTGGGGGGGAAGGAGGAGGGTCGCATCGTTTCTGCGGGAGCAGCCACCCTTTCAGGTGCGCTCGCACGGGACGAAGGCGGACCTCGAGCCGCGCGACTACGCGCCTCCATACAGTCACTTTGGGTGCAGGATGATGAGCCCCTTGGCGGAGCCCGGTGCCTCTCATTCCCCTCTCGCTCCCTGTCCCGGTCCTCAGCAACACGCAGCACACACAAGGTGGGCCGTTAGCCCCACTGCACTGTCAATGAGTAACTGACCTCTTTGGAGGACCTGGAGAGTGGAGCCGGGGGTGGGGGCGGAGAGGGGAGGGCGAAAGGGAAGGCCACAGTCGCCAGGACTACAGGACCAAGTACATGTGTCAGGGCCAAGCCGGGAGCCCCTTTGGTTAGTGAGGACACTTCGGGAGATCCCAGGAGCTGCTTGCTTTCTGCAGACAGAAGTTAGGTGGCCGCGGTCCCTGCTGAAGAGGGGCAGGCCTGGGCACAGACAGTTAGGCCTTGGCAGTGTGCCTGGACAGAGCCGTGGAGGTGGGAGGTAAGACTTGGGAGGAGAGCCTGAAACCTGGGGACGGAGGCGTGGCTCTCCATCCGGTCCATCAGCCCTGTGCAGTGTGCCGGAGCAGGTCATCAATAAGTGGGACCTGTGGGAGAGGCCAAGTGGCTTGGAGAGTAGCGTGGACCCCAGGGTCTCCGCGACCAGGTGGGTTTCCTTGGATTGGAAGTGGAAGTTTCGTGTACTATGCAGGGAGCGCCTACACATGGGTACACAATTGCCACTCCCTGCCTGCCAGCAGCTTCACGTGGGGAGGGTGTGGTGAGGGACACTGCTGGGTCTCTGGGCTCATCCAGCTGCCACAAGGAGTGACACTTGGAAGCCTGAGAAGTCAGGAAGGCTCTCTGGGGAGATGCTGGCTGGGCGTAGGAGTTAACTGGGATGGACAGGGAGTGGGCATTCCAGGCTGGGGGACGGCCTTGTGACGTGGGACAGCAGAAAAGACTAGAACTGCCACCGTCCCTGGCCGCAGGAACGAAGAGCATGTTGAGGGGGAGAGGGCGGGGCCTGGAGGGGCTTGACCTTTATCCTCTGGCCCTGGGGGTGGAGGGGAGTGGAATGGGACATGCTCCAGCCTTGATGACCCTTGGAGAATCAGGGTACAGGGGCTGCTCTGTGTCCATGCCACACTGGGGGAAATGTCGCTGCTCTTCTTTCTTCTCCCTGCAGCCCATGGTCCTGGGCAAAGGGGCAGGTTAGAAGCCAGAGGCAGTGGCTGGCCTCAGCCTCCTACTGGGGCCTGGCTGGAGCTGATCTGGCTCCGCCCCTTCTTCCTGTGGGCGCCTTCAACCCAGTTGTGCTTTCCCGCTGGGGAGTGGCTTTGTTGTTGCCCCTTGAGGGATGGAGAAGCTTGGCACCACTAGGGCCTGAGCAAATATTTGTAAGCGAGTGAAGGAGAGAATGTTGATCTGTGGGACCCGATGCCCAGGGCACATCCCTGGCCTGGATGGCAGGCGGGGTGAATGGCCACTGAGTGCAGACGGTGGCCTCTGGCTATCCCCAGGTGGGGCTCTGCCAGTCTCAGAGGAAGAAGCTTGCTCTCTCCATCCCTTGGAAACAAGGTGGGGGGCTCCTGGGCAGCCTGGCCCCGCCACAGTTCCTGGGATTCTGGCGGGGGTTCGAGACTTTGCCTGCCTCCTTTCCCCCACCCCCTTGGGTGGCAAACAGAGGCAGCCTTGTTCCCGCTCCCATAGAGCTGCCCTGTTCTCTGCACACTAAAAATGGAAACCCCCAAGCTATTTTGGGAGCAGTGCCCAGCCCGACTGTGGCCATGGCTCTCCCCCTGCTCCCACCAGGCTGTGGTCCACAGCGTCCCTGCTCCTGCCACTGCCACCACCGGGCTGGGAGACCCTCCTCTCAGGCCTGTGCCCATGCAGTCCCAAAAGCACCCTGCCAAGGGCTCCTGCTAGGGTGAAGTGATCTGGGCAGCGGAGGGAAGCCAGGGCTTGGGACGTTCTGCACTGACAGCCTGGCAACTGGGTGGTGGGCGGGGCTGGGCCACGTGGCCTTGGCCCAGGCAAGGAGGGGAAGTGTGGCCGGGATGCAGGATTTTTTCCCATCACTTTGCTGACCTTGGTGCTGCTGACCGAGGACACCCGAGGGTCTGAGGCAGGCGGCATTGCTGTGATTTCTTGATTTTGGGACGTGGAATGCAAAGAGGCTTGGGAGGAAAGCAAGCCCCAGAGTCCTGTGGTTGGACACAACCGGGCATGGTGACATCCTTTAGAACACCTGCCTCCTGCCCTTCCCTCTGGGCCCTGGTTCCACTATCACCCGCAGGAGAGGAAATAGCAAGAGCTGGCCCAACTTCACTAGCTCCCTGGGACTCAGGGCCGTGCCAGGGAAGGGGATGGGCACCTGTGCCTGCGGATATCTCAGCAAGATTGGTGGTAGCCTATGCATGTGCAGGTGTGCATGTGTCATGTCTGTATGGCTGTGTTGTGCCTTCTCCATCCTGTGCAGAGTGGACCTTATCTGTCTGTGTCCCTGCATGTGTATGTGTTGGGGGGAGATCTACGTAGATCCCCACCCATGTGTGTGAGGTGTGTCTGCTAATGTGCTGACAGCGGCCGTCTGGGTGCAGCCAGTCCCTGGGGCTGTGTGGAGGGTGTGTCTCACTGGAGCGAGAGGAGGGGGAGAGGGCCATGCAGGGGGTCTGGCTGGGCCCTGCTGGCCATGGGTCTCCTTCCTAGTTGACCTTTCCCAGGCCCCTCGAGTGCCTGGCTCTGTCGCCCTCCGCTCCCCTCCCCGTGTGGGCTCTGAGGAGGCGTCCTCTGTGGAATGTGTTTGGTGGCCGAGGGCCAGGCTGGGCCCTGCTCTGCCGGGCGGCTGGGCAGTGGGGAGGGGTACGCAGTGGGGGGTGGGGGAGGCGGGGCTCTGTGTGCCTGCAGCCCAGTCCCTGGCCTCACTCTCCTGCCTCCCTCCCCTGCCTAGGTGACTCCTGCTCTGGTCATGTTGTTGCATCCTGATCGGACCGGCCCTGCCAGGTGAGCCTGACCTTACTGCTAGGCCTGTGCTAAGGGCCCTCCTGGGAGAGGCCCAGGCTCTCGGAGCCTACCCTCTTCTCTTTCACCTATTCGTCTGGTGGTTTTCAATCTTCTGGGTCTGGGTCTGAGAGTTCGCCCATCCTTGTCCAGCTGTCGCTGAGTTGCTGGTAGCCACCACATTCACCCTTCCGCCTCCTTCTGCTCCGGAAACTGATGTCCATAGAGGGGTGGGGTTTGATGGAAGTGTTTCCTGTTTTTCATCCTTGACCCCTTGATGGTGTCCATTAAGCCTGATCCTCCTCTGTTCACCTCTTGGGCTAGGAGGGGGTTCTTGGCAGTGCCCCAGCTCTGGCCCTCTCCAGTGACTCCAGGGTGCTTCAATGGCTACATGAGCCCCCCCCCCCACCTCTCTCCCTGCCAGGTGACCATGCCTGCCCTTGGCCCAGCTCTGCTGCAGGCACTCTGGGCCGGGTGGGTGATCGCTCTCCAGCCCCCTCCACCAGCTGCTTTCACTCCCAACGGCACACAGCTGCAGCACCTGGCAAGGGACCCCACCTCGGGCACCCTGTACCTAGGAGCCACCAACTTCCTGTTCCAGCTGAGCCCTGGGCTGCAGCTGGAGGCCCAGGTGTCCACGGGCCCAGTACTGGACAGCAGGGACTGCCTACCCCCTGTACTGCCTGATGAGTGTCCCCAGGCCCAGCCTACCAACAATCCCAACCAGCTGCTCCTGGTGAGCCCGGGGGCCCTGGTGGTGTGCGGGAGTGTACACCAGGGAGTGTGCGAGCAGCGGCGCTTAGGGCAGCTCGAGCACCTGCTGCTGCGGCCCGAGCGTCCGGGGGACACCCAGTATGTGGCCGCCAATGACCCTGCAGTTAGCACCGTGGGGCTTGTGGCGCAGGGCCTGGCTGGGGAGCCCCTTCTCTTTGTGGGTCGGGGCTATACCAGCCGAGGTGTTGGGGGTGGCATCCCCCCCATCACAACCCGGACTCTGCAACCCCCCGACCCCCAAGCCGCCTTTTCCTACGAGGAGACCGCCAAGCTGGCTGTGGGCCGCCTCTCCGAATACAGCCACCACTTCGTGGGTGCTTTTGCGCGCGGGACCAGCGCCTACTTCCTGTTTCTGCGGAGGGACCTGCAGGCTCAGTCCAGAGCCTTTCGTGCTTATGTGTCTCGTGTGTGCCTCCGCGACCAGCACTACTATTCCTACGTGGAGCTACCTCTGGCCTGCCAGGGCAGCCGCTATGGGCTGATCCAAGCTGCGGCCGTGGCCCGTGGGGAGGTACTCTTCGCAGCCTTCTCCTCGGCCGCCCCCCCAGCAATGGGCCGGCCCCCCTCGGTAGCAGCTGGGGCGGCTGGAGCCTCTGCCCTATGCGCCTTCTCACTGGATGAAGTGGACCGGCTTGCCAATCACACGCGTGATGCCTGCTACACCCGGGAGGGGCGCGCTGAGGACGGAACCCAGGTCGCCTACATCGAGTATGATGTCAACTCGGACTGTGCACAGCTGCCAGTGGTGAGTTGCGGCACTGTGGACATTAGGCACTTCGCCCTAGTGGTAGGCAGTGTGTTCGTAGGTTCTAGGGAGAGATGAGGCCAAAGACAAGAAGGCAAGCTGTTTGGTTGTGCCCTCTGGACCAGCAAGGAAGGCTGTAGATACACACAACGGGCAGAGTCGTGGGTAGTGGAGGTGGGCTGAGCGGTGATGAGCTGGCCGGTAAAGATTTTGGGAAAGGGGCCCGGAGAAGGCCAACTGAGCACAGGGAATGGAAGAAGTGTGGATGTGGGGGGGATGGAAAGCAGACAAGCTGTTGGACGCTGTCCTGGGCAACCGGATGTGGGGAATGCTGTCCCCAGAGGGGCCGTTCCAGAGGACTGTCTGACGAGGACCTTGGAGAAGACAGGATTGCTGAGGGAGAGCTGCCCTGGGTCGTGGGGGAGGGGGGCTCCTGGGAACATCCTCCCCATGCTTCTTCCTGTGTGTAGGACACTCTGGATGCTTATCCTTGTGGCTCCGACCACACTCCTAGCCCCATGGCCAGCCGGGTCCCACTGGAAGCCACGCCAGTTCTGGAGTGGCCAGGGGTTCAGCTAACAGCTGTGGCTGTCACCATGGAGGATGGACACACCATCGCCTTCCTGGGTGACAGTCAAGGACAGCTGCATCGGGTGAGTCCACAGGAGGCATTAGGTCTTACGTAGGGTCTTAAGGTACAGGTGGGACTGGGGTGTGTGATTTGTGATGTGTCCCCCAGCCCTGGGCTGGGAGAACAGCCTTTGTTCCTGCTCCCAGAGCTGAAGGAGTGGTTACCTGTGCACCCCTCATGCTGGTTGGACCCGTGATTGGCTAGGGGTGCACTGTGGGTTGGAGAGAACCATGCACTTGGATCCTAGAGCCATTGTCCATCCATGTTCTCAGGTCTACCTGGGCCCTGGCAGCGATGGGCACCCATACCTTACCCAGAGCATCCAGCAAGGCTCTGCCGTGAGCAGAGACCTCATCTTTGATGGGACTTCCGAGCACCTGTATGTCATGACCCAGAGCACAGTGAGTGTCAGGCATGAGCTGGGGCGTGGCTGCTGGGAGGGTCCCGGGCATGGATGAGCCACTGCTGGCTGCTGCTGTCAGGGTGGCCAGCCTCAGGTGCTATCTGCTGTCCCAGCTTCTGAAGGTTCCTGTGGCCTCCTGTGCCCAGCACCTGGACTGTGCCTCTTGCCTCGCACATAGGGATCCGTACTGTGGATGGTGTGTGCTCCTTGGCAGGTTAGTGCTCCTGCCAGCCCCTGACCCCTCTGGTTCTGAATTCCACCTTCCTTGCTGCACAGACCCAGGGGCCAAGCATCATGCTCCACTTGAGGGCCCTGCCCAGGTCCTTGGGAGTGGAGGTGTGTCCCTACCCTGGGAGCTCCCAAGGGCCATTCTTGCTCAGTACAGTTCTTGCTCAGGTGCAGTCGCCGTTCCGAGTGCACAAGGGGCCAGGGCCCAGAGCAGTGGCTCTGGAGCTTCCAGCCCGAACCAGGTTGTCTGCAAGTGACAGCCGTGAGTCCTGCCAACATCAGCCGAGATGAGAGGAGGGAGGTGAGGGCCCCCCTGCTGCCTGCATCTGAGATGGGGAGAGACCCTGGGATGGTGGCATTGGGAACACCTGACTACCCACAGCCTTGCATGCTTCTGTGATGGCCCAGGCCTGTGTGGGTGTTGGTGGAGGCCTGGGGCTGGGGTTGGCAGTCCCTACACCACCACCCCTCTAGTTTGCAGTCCCCAGCAATGTGTCCCATGCTCTGTGGGCAGATTTTCCTGACAGTGCCAGACCTGCCAGCCCTGTGGCCTGGGGAATCGTATACCTGCCACTTTGGGGAACATCAGAGTCCTGCCCTGCTGACCGGCTCTGGTGTCATGTGCCCTTCCCCGGACCCTAGCGAGGCACCGGTGCTGCAGAGAGGAGCCGGTGGGTGAGAGAGAAGGCTAGCCCTGGGGCCCCTCAGCTCCTGCCTGCTCCCGACCTGTTCCCAGGGGGATAGGGAGGGGAGAGTTTGGGTGAGATGTGGAGTCAAGCAAAGATTGCCACGTTGCTGGTCCCAATTGCCCCTGAACTCGCCATGCTGTGCTCTGGGGTGGTGCTTCCTGTCCCCTTCAGGAAGGTTCATCCCACCCTGTGATGGGTCTGAGTCCCCCCTTCTCCCCGTCGCAGACCACGTGTCCGTGAGTGTGGCGCTCAGGTTTGGCATTGTGACCATCGTCACCACTTCCCTCTCCTTCTATGATTGTGTGGCCGTCACGAAGCTCCGTCCTTCTGCACAGTATGTGTCTCCCCCAGCACCTTGACCCTTGCCCCAGGCCCTGCCCTGCCCACCAGCATGACCCTGGCTCCATGGCTGTGCACTGTACAGGTGCCAGGCTTGTGTGAGCAGCCGCTGGGGGTGTAACTGGTGCGTGTGGCAGCACCTGTGCACACACAAGGCCTCCTGTGATGCCGGGCCCATGGTGGTGAGCCAGCAGGTGAGCACCACACCAGGCTGGGTGGGTTTGGTGCCCCTGTGTGAGGGTTTCTGGAGGGCCAGCATGTCTCCCTGCCTGTGTGACCCTCTCAGTCCCGCCCCACCTGAGCTCCCTGTGTGTGGGTGTGATCAATCCTCCAGAAAGCCGCTGCGCTGTGGCCCTTGGCCCCACCCCAGTCCACACGCCCCTGGAGCCTGCCCTCCCGCTTCTCCCATGGAGAATTAACGGGCTGTTTTTGTTTCTCTTTCCCTTGGTCTCCTCTCCTCTTAACATCCCCTTTGCCTGCCTCCTGCTCCGGTGCCTGCCTGCTGAGTGGCCCTTCCTGTCTGCCTCTGCCCCTCCCTTCAGAGTCCGCTTCTCTCCCTAGCCTCTCCTGCAAGAGACGTGCCCAGCCCCTCCCCACCCCCCACTCCCAAAGCCTCTGTTACCCCCATTCCCGACCCCCTCCCCCTGGAGCCGGGGACCCCCTCCACAACCACAGCCTGGGACATCCCACCTGGGGCCAGGCCCTCTCTGCTCAGCCCCTGGGGGCCAGGGCCCAGTCCCAGCCCTGTGCCCTCCTCTGCCTTCACCGAGTCCCCTCTCCATGAGAAGTCCCCCATTCCCACTCCCACCCCCACCCCTAGGCCTGGATCCACTATCCCCACCCCTGCTGACTTGGGGCCTGAGGCCATGCCTGAGGACCTTTCAGACCCCCACCCGACCCCCTCAAAGGTGGCCTCAGTGCCCCCTGTCGACCCCAACCCCAAGGTCCTTCCTTCTCCGGTGCCTCTGGACCAGCCCCCTGGCACTGCTCCTGCGACTGCTTTCCCAGGGGCTGCTGGCTCCCCGAAGCCCAGCATGGACTGGCTCATGAGAGAAGGCGGCGAGCTGCCCGAAGCGGATGAGTGGACAGGGGGTGACGCGCCCGCCTTCTCCACTTCCACCCTCCTCTCAGGTGATGGAGACGCGGCAGAGCACGAGGGCCCTCCCGCCCCCCTCATCCTCCTGTCCAGCCTTCACTACCAGTACGACACCCCCGGGCTCTGGGAGCTGGTGAGGCCCAGCCCAGGAAGGAGGCCTCTGGGGAGAGGAGGTGGGAGGGGGCCATGGGAAAGACCCAGGGCAGGTACGGCCAATCTGCAGCCCCATGCCAGGCCTGCCCCCAGAAACTGATGGGGGCACCTGGGGCTCCATACTGCCATGCCCTTGGTACCTGCAGGAAGAGGTGAGCCTGGGTGCGAGCTCCTGCCCATGTGTGGAGAGTGTCCAGGGCTCTACCCTGATGCCGGTCCATGTGGCACGGGAAGTCCACCTGCTGGGCAGGAATCTGCGCCTCTTTCAGGTGAGCCTGGGCTGCCCCTATTATCCTCACGATGGTCCCAGACAGGAGTCCCACCCAGCGAGCACACGTTCAACCCCAAGCCAGAGGCTGTGCCAGGACAGACTACCCTAACAGTTGTGTTGCCTGCCCCCCCAGGACAGTCCAGGAGACAATGAGTGTGTGATGGAGCTGGAGGGCTTTGAGGTGGCAGTGGAGGCCCGGGTCGAGTGTGAGCCACCTCCAGATACTTGGTGCCGTGTCACATGCCAGCAACACCAGGTATATACACTGAGCGCCTGGGTAGGCAAGCCAAACAGCTTGGCCTAGCAGCCCAGCCAAGCCTAGATCCCTACCCTGTGACCCCCTCAAGGATATTCTCTGGCCCCTGACATGTGTTCCTCCTGGGATCCCTGCACCCAGCTTTGACCTTTAACTTGAGACTCTCGGGAGTCCCAGTCCTGTGGCCTCTGACCACCTTCTTATTGCCCCACTTTCATTTCTTCAGTTCAGCTACGAGGCTGCACAGCCGGAGCTGCGCGTGGGGCTGTTCCTGCGCCGGGCAGGCCACCTGCGTGTGGACAGGGCTGATGGGCTGCATGGTGAGCCACCTGGACCATGGGGCCACCTGAACCATGAGGGGGAGCGGGACCCCTCCCGCCTGCCCTCACCCGTGTCCCTGCTCCCTCCAGTGGTTCTCTACAACTGCTCTGTGGGACACGGGGACTGCAGCCGTTGCCAGACTGCCCTGCCCCAGTACGGCTGTGTGTGGTGCGAGGGAGCGCGTCCACGTTGCGTGGCCCGGGAGGCCTGCAGGGAGGCTGAGGCCGTGGCCACCCAGTGCCCTGCCCCTCTCATCCATTCGGTGCGTTGGAACCCTGCCCTTCCCTACTGCTGCCTTTGGAGGGAGGGTGCAGGTTCCCTGGGTGCATGGGACCCACAGGTGAGAGGCTAAGGCTGCCCTGCCTTGGCAGGCAGATGGAAGTAAACAATCCTTGTCCTGGACCAGGTGGAGCCACTCACTGGGCCTGTGGATGGGGGCACACGGGTTACCATCAGGGGCTCCAACCTGGGCCAGCAGGTGCAGGACATTCTGCACACGGTCTGGGTGGCTGGGGTGCCCTGTGCTGTGGATGCGCAGGAGTACGAGGTCTCCAGCAGGTGAGTTGTTTGGACCCGGTGTGGGTGGGCTCAGGGGTGGGCCTTCATGCTCAGGGCCTCCCACCCCCCACTCAGCTTCCGTTCCTACTTCCCCTAGCCTCGACTTGGTCACGAGGCCTCAAGGCTTCAGTGAACACTGATGCCCTGGCCACCCTCCTCCACTCCCTGGTCTCCCCAGTCACTGTGGATCCAGTGGTAGGAACAGGGACCTCCTTCTCAACACCTCCCTGGGAAGTGGCTGATTGTTCTACCCTAAATGCTGCCCTGGGCCAGGCTCCTCAGGAGGTGAACTTGTGGCACATTCGCTAGTACCAGAATCCTCTGTTGGCTGTTGGAGGTCCCCTAGCTGCCATTCCAGGGCTCATGGCTTGGAGAGGCCTCGGGTCATGGGAACTTGGCTGGCCATGGCAGGGCCCCATACCTGAATACTCCAGATATTCGCATGGAGGGATCCACGGCAGTAGCGCCTAAACCTGGCTGGACATCAGGGTAACCTGGAGAGGCTGCCCCAAAACACAGGGCAGCGGGTCCTCTACTCCCCCTCAGAGGCTGGTGGGTGTAATTGTATGCACATACCCACACCCTGTATGCATTTGCCAGGGCCAGGGGTTACTTCTGGACATGTGACAGAGAACTCAAGGTCACAGGCAGTCTGCTAGTTTGCAAAGCAATGGAAGAAGCAATTTAGGCATGTTCTGGCCAGGCCTCCCCGAGAGTAGTTCACACATCATTTGTTCCATTTTCCCTGAGTGTTGGCAGTGACCGTGGCAAGGTCATGGAGTTGAGCCACTACAGACTTACGCTTCTAGAAATGACTTTGCCTGCAGTGTCTTGACTTCTGACTGACAACAGGCTTCCAGGGACCTCTGTAACCATGAAGGTCTCAAGTTCCCATGATCTGGAGAGCGGGTGTTGTGCATGAGCAGTTGGCCAGGCTCCTGGTCAGCTCAGCAGCTTCCCCATGAGCAGCCTCCCCAGGGGTCCTTTGTGGACAGATGCCATGACCCGGGGATCAGTTTCTCCTTGCTGGATCCCTCCTGGACCCCTTCCTCTCTACCCAGAATGGCGAGGGGAATCCCGCATCCAGCCATGGATGGGGACAGGAGGACTGCTGGGTCCGTGTGGGGCGCCCTTGGTGCAGCCCAGTGTCCCCAGCCTGCCCTATGCCTGCAGCCTTGTGTGCATCACTGGGGCCAGTGGGCAGGAAGTGACTGGCACAGCCACGGTGGAGGTGCTGGGAAGAGGACGTGGTGTCTCCGACCTCACTTTTGCTTATCAGGTGCTGGCTGCTGAGCCCTGCCCTACCCCTCAGCCTGTTGCTTTTGCCTGAGGGTGGGAGGAGTAGGGGAGGACTCCCACCCAGAGTCCCGTCTGTCTCAGGGCCTCCCTCCCTGTTCCTGACCTAGCACACTTACTGTCTCCCATCCCATAGGACCCACAGGTGCATTCCATCTTCCCAGCCCATGGCCCCAGAGCCGGGGGCACCCACCTCACCCTGCGTGGCTCCAAGCTCCTGACTGGACGGCTGGAGGACATCCAGGTGGTGGTCGGAGAGCAGCCATGTCACCTGTGAGGACCCTTTCTTCATCCTGTGTGAATCCATGTGCCTCAGGGAAGAGATGGGAGTAGGGGGTAGGGCTAGCTGCAGGGTGTACTCATTGAGAGAGCCTGGTCTGCCTTCCCCTCCTCTCCTCTGCAGGCTGCCGGGACAGCAGTCAGAGCAGCTGCAGTGTGAGACCAGCTCATACCCCGTGCCTGCCACACTCTCCGTGGCTGTGTGGTTTGGGACCGCTGAGCGGAAACTTGAACGTGGCCAATTCAAGTACACATCAGACCCCAATGTCACCTCGGTTTACCCCACCAAGAGCTTCCTCAGGTGCTGGACAGGGGCAAGACTGCATGGCATTGCTGCCTGTGGGAGTTCTATAGATCGCATGGGGGGTCGGGTGGGACTGTGCATCCCACACTGCAACTGGGAGGTTGGTGGGCTCGCAGTGCAGGGCCTGGAGCCTGGGACATGGGAGCCATGAGGGACTCCCACGCTGTGTTTCAGTGGCGGACGTAAGATATGGGTCCGTGGCCAGAACCTGGATGTGGTGCAGATGCCAAGAATCCGCGTGACCATGGCCGCTGGGGTGCTGGGGCAGGGACGGAGGCGACGTGTGGTCACCGAAACACCGTGTGCTTCTGGAGCCTCCTGTGGCAGCCAACAGGTTTGATACTCCTGGGCTGGGGTCGGCACCCTACACCCCAGGACAGCCAATGGAGGTGCAGCCTGTACATGTTTGCAGCGCCCCCCACTGGCCACCTTGTCTCCCTCCCCCCAGTTTGAGGAGCTGTGCAGTGTGAACTCCTCCCGGCTCATCGCCTGCCGATCTCCTGCCCTGCCGGGCTTGTCCGAGGTGCCCCTGGTCCAGGTGGAATTCATCCTTGACAACCTGGTGTTCAACTTTGCCACCCTGAGCCCCACACCTTTCTCCTATGAGGCCGACCCTAGCCTGAGGCCCCTAAACCCTGAGGATCCCACGACACCCTTCCGCCACAAGCCTGGGAGTGTGTTCTCCGTGGAGGTACCAGGACCCCAGACCCTCCCTTGCATGGGATAGCTCTGCTGTACTTCAGTCCAGCACCTGAGATAGTGGAGCAGAGGCCCTGGGCAGACAGGACTCCTCCCCCTTATTGTGGCCAGTGTGGTGGAGCTGGCAGTGATAGTGGCCTGCCTGGTGCCTTAGGGCTCCAACTTTGGCAGATGCCTGAGGCACAGTGTATCAATGGTGGCTGCATAGTGTGGTGCAAGGTTGATGGCTGGGTTGGTTCCCATCGGGCAACCTGGCTCACACAGACACCCTGGGCACCTATCATGCACTGAGGTCAGCAGTAAGTGGGCACTGGGAGAAACCATAGGGCAGTACCTGCTGGGCAGCAGCATTGAGGACAGATTTATTAACCCCTGATTTGGTGGGCTCTAGAGAAGACACGTAGACTCTGGCAGCAACGTGGCAGGCATCCCAGGAACTTGCTGGCTGTACATGCCAGGGAGGTGGTGCTGAGGGGCTGGGCCCTCAGGAACGGCCGTCCCACATTTGTGGGAGGGGGATGGAATGTGGGTTCAGCATGACCAATCAGTGGTCCCATGTGCATGCCAGGGGGAGAATCTGGACCTGGCCATGTCCAAAGAGGAGGTCGTGGCCATGATAGGGGACGGCCCCTGCGTGGTGAAAACACTGACCCGGCATCACCTGTACTGCGAGCCACCTGTGGAACAGCCCTTGCCGCTGCACCACACCCTCCGAGAGGCGCCCGATGCTTTGCCTGAGTTCACAGTCAGTGGGCATGTCCCAGGCCGGGCTGGGCTGGGCTGGGCATTGGGCACATGCTTCATCCCTGCTCACCCCATGGCTCCACACCTAGGTACAGATGGGGAACCTGCACTTCTCCCTGGGCCATGTGCAATACGATGGCGAGAGCCCTGTGGCCTTTCCCGTGGCAGCCCAGGTGGGCCTAGGAGTGGGTGCCTCACTTCTGGTTCTGGGGGTCATCATCATTGTCCTCATGTACAGGTGTGTACAGCCAGGTGTGACTGAGCTGGGGAAGACAAACCAGGGGCCAGCACTCTGTGGAAAAGACTGGAAGACTGGACTGGGCTGGGAATGTACTGGTATACTGTTGGGGAGGTTGGTGTATGCTTGGGCTGGGACTGAGTGGAACCAGTTGGAATCCAACCCCCTCCTGCCCCTTGCGGCCAACCCTGGTGCTGAACAGGAGGAAGAGCAAGCAGGCCCTGAGGGACTACAAGAAGGTGCAGATCCAGCTGGAGAACCTGGAGAGCAGCGTGCGTGACCGCTGCAAAAAGGAGTTCACAGGTGAGGCTATGTGAACTTCTTACCTGGCCTAGCCTGCCTCCTCCTACTCCCATCACACACTGCCCCCACCCCCCAAACTGGCCCCTTCTGCTCAACAGATCTCATGACTGAGATGACAGACCTCACCAGTGATCTTCTGGGCAGCGGCATCCCTTTCCTGGACTACAGGGTTTACGCTGAGAGGGTCTTCTTCCCTGGACACCGCGAGTCACCCCTACATCGGGACCTGGGCGTGCCTGAGAGCCGGCGGCCCACAGTGGAGCAAGGGCTGGGGCAGCTTTCCAACCTGCTCAACAGCAAACTCTTCCTCACCAAGGTGCCTGGCCATCCCCTGCTCCCTGGCCCACCCCTCTGGTTGGTCATGCCTGTTTCTGAAGTCTGCTCTTCCCTTCTGCCCTGCCCCATCCCTCCCCTCTCTGTGGTTGCAGTTCATCCACACGCTGGAGAGCCAGCGCACCTTCTCGGCCCGTGACCGTGCCTACGTGGCCTCGCTGCTCACGGTGGCGCTGCACGGCAAGCTTGAGTACTTCACCGACATCCTCCGCACACTGCTCAGTGACCTTGTGGCCCAGTGCGTGGCTAAGAACCCAAAGCTGATGTTGCGCAGGTCAGAGGCTGTTCGAGCGGGGAGGGGGGCAGCAGCAGGGGAGAGAGGTCTGGGTTTGGGGGTTCCAGCAGCCGCCTACTGACCCTGGCCTCCCTTCTTCTCCATCTCCCCCCACCCCCTAGAACAGAGACCGTGGTGGAGAAGCTGCTCACCAACTGGATGTCCATCTGTCTGTACACCTTCGTGAGGGTGAGGGAGGCACAGGTGGACAGGGCTTCTGGGCAGGCCTTGGAAGCCACTAAGAACCCATTCCCCAGGCAGCTAGCTGGCCCACCTGCGAGTCCTTGGTCACCTTAAGTCCCTCTATTTCCCATTTCCCCTCTGCACCTGTGCCACCTATGTGGCTGTCCTAACTGCCTGCACTCCCCTCTCCCCAGGATGCAGTGGGGGAACCTCTGTACATGCTCTTCCGGGGGATTAAGCATCAAGTAGACAAGGGGCCAGTGGACAGCGTGACAGGCAAAGCCAAGTACACCCTGAATGACAACCGCCTGCTCAGAGAGGACGTGGAGTACCGTCCCCTGGTGAGCCGGGTGGCTGTGAGGGAAAATCCCGTCCTAGCTGTGCTATACCTGCTCCCCTGTCAGTGATCCTTGGTTCTGTCCGCCTCCCTGGGGACCTCCAGCCTGAGCAGCACAGCCTGGTGCCAGGGATCCCAGGGAAGAGAGCCCATGTTTACTTCCTCGTCCCAGTCACCATGTGGACGTTTAGCAGTGCCTTAGCTGGGGGCTGGGGCCACAGGGGGCAGAAAGCCACATCCCTAGGGCAGGCTGGCAGGTGCAGAGACAGGCCCTAGGGCCTGCTTGAGGAAGCTTCCTCATGCATTGGGCATCCTGGACATGGCATGAATCCTGACAGCTCCCATATGTCCCCCTAGACCCTCAACGCTCTGTTGGCTGTGGGGCCAGGTGCAGGAGAGACCCAGGGAGTGCCTGTGAAAGTCTTGGACTGTGATACCATCTCCCAGGCCAAGGAAAAGATACTGGACCAGCTATACAAAGGGGTACCCCTCACACAGAGGCCAGACCCTCGCACCCTGGATGTTGGTAAGGATGGAGAGGGAGGGATGGTGACTCCCAGGGAAGGCACTGGGATACTGGGAGCTGGGGCAGAGGCCAGCTTGGACCACTTTTACTAGACAGGCTCTCATGGGAGGTGGGGGGCCTGCTCCTGCTCTTAGGGCAGCGAGGGGCAGGCGGGCTGTCTTGCAGGCAGGGGCTCGGAAGTGCTGGACCCTGTCCCATTGTGCCCTTGCAGAGTGGCGATCCGGGGTAGCTGGGCACCTCATTCTGTCAGATGAGGATGTCACTTCTGAGGCCCAGGGTCTGTGGCGACGCCTGAACACCTTGCAGCATTACAAGGTGGGAATGGTAGAAGTTGGAGGGAGGGGGATGGCAGAGGAAAGCTGGAGGAGGACTCATTGGTTTTGGTCATCAGGTCCCAGATGGAGCAACTGTGGCCCTTGTCCCCTGCCTGACCAAACACATCCTCCGGGAAAACCAAGACTATGTCCCAGGGGAGCGTGAGTACCACCTGTGCCCACCATCCCCTCCACGACCCTCTGCCCTGGGGAGTGGGAGACGGGGCCTCTGCTCATGTGTTCCTCTTCTACCTGAGAAGCCCTCCCCCAGGTATCCTCACACCTGGGAGAGCTGAGCTATGGGATCTTGGCACAGGGACCCCAATGTTGGAGGATGTAGACGAGGGGGGCGTGCGGCCCTGGCACCTGGTGAAGCCGAGTGATGAGCCAGAGCCGCCCAGGCCCCGGAGAGGCAGCCTGCGGGGCGGGGAGCGTGAGCGAGCCAAGGCCATCCCCGAGATCTACCTGACCCGCCTGCTGTCCATGAAGGTGCAGCAGGGCAGGGGTGGGGGGTCATGGGCAAGGACTGCCGCGGGTGTCGGGACAGTAGAGTGTGTGCAGCTATGTCTGGCGCCACTGAGACCTGCCTCCCTGCCTCCCCCCCACCATCGCACAGGGCACCCTGCAGAAGTTTGTGGACGACCTGTTCCAGGTGATCCTTAGCACCAGCCGGCCTGTGCCCCTGGCAGTGAAGTACTTCTTCGACCTACTGGACGAGCAGGCCCAGCAGCATGGCATCTCCGACCAGGACACTGTGCACATCTGGAAGACCAACAGGTGAGCTGGGCAGACTGCAAGCTCTGGCCAGTTCTCTTCCTGCCACCTGCTACCCGCCACCCAGCCCCACGTTGGTTGCTCACAGGCTGCCTTTCCACCCCTTGCCTCCCCTTGCAGCTTGCCTCTCAGGTTCTGGATTAACATCATCAAAAACCCACAGTTCGTGTTTGATGTGCAGACATCTGACAACATGGACGCTGTGCTGCTTGTCATCGCGCAGACCTTCATGGATGCCTGTACCCTGGCTGACCACAAGCTGGGCCGGGTAAACGGGGCCAGGCCGGGGCTGGGCATGCATTGTTCCCGTCCTGGAGCCAGGGGGTCCCTAGAAGCAGCAGCCCCCAGTCAGGCAGGGGCCAGGTTCAGCCCAGCCAGGAAGTTGGACCAGGCAGAGCCAGTGGGAGGGGTCAGCAAAGGGTCCTGCACTCCCTGGGCCTGGTTGCAGGGAGCTCAGACTTGGAAGAGGGGAGCTGAGGTGTTGGTGGGGCTGCCAGGTGGGTTCCAGATGCTCCAGGCAGCAGCCTGCTGGAAAGTGGAGGTATATGTCAGCTGGTGGAGTAGCTGCAGGGAGGGACCAGCCATCCTTGGGTGGAGGGGCATCCTGGGTGGTGGGACTTGGCATTCTGACACAAGGCCAGGGTATTAGCCCTCATCCACCTCTTCCCTGTCCTCCCAGGACTCCCCCATCAACAAGCTGCTGTATGCGCGGGATATTCCCCGCTACAAACGGATGGTGGAGAGGTATGGGGAAGGGTCGGGAGCTGGGTGGAGGGGAGAGACTGGTGCCCACATATGGGGCAGGTCATGGCCTTGTTCACTCAGGTGTTGCCTCTGGCCTCTCTGGCAGGTACTATGCAGACATCAGACAGGCTGTCCCAGCCAGTGACCAAGAGATGAACTCCCTCCTGGCTGAGCTATCCCGAGTAAGGCCCCCTCTGCTTCCTAGGTGGGGGCCCTCACATCCTGCCCTCTTCATGCTGTCCCCAGGTGGGGAAGTCTCCAGGACCTTCTGGGGGCAGAGCACACACCATCAGCATCACAGAGCAAGGAAAGTGCTTGTCCTGGCAGCTGCCGCCTAAATCAGCTAAGCCAGGCTCCTGGATGCTGCAGCATTGGCTGGGGTCCTGGACAAGACAGATTCAGGGTGGTCAGGTGGTTGAGGGCTGGGTTCAGGCCCCCAGGGTCTGCTACCCCTGCCTGATCCTCCCCCAGCCAACCCTGTCCCCTAAGCCAGGAGCCAGAGTGCTGCCAAGGGCCACGGTCACGATTTTGAGGTGTTGCTGTGCGTCAGGTCCTTTGTGGAAGGCTTTGATGAGCTCATGTACTCGGCAACTTAGGAGATGTTAAGTCCATGTGGCTATGGCTCAGAGCTGCCCTTATGGAGGGCATGGGTGGGGACACCCCAGGAAACGCTGGGGCAGAATGACACTGGGCCCACAGCCCATGTGCAGCATCTGTCCCACTGGGCCCTGCTGCTTTTGCCTACCGCCTCTCAGGCTCATTTTTCTCTTCCTCCCCCCACCTTGGGGTCCTCCCATGGCTGGCTGCACATTCACCTCTCTTGCTCTATCATCTGCCCTTCTTTCCAGAACTACTCTGGAGACCTCGGGGCGCGGGTGGCCCTGCATGAACTCTACAAGTATATCAACAAGTACTACGACCAGGTGGGCAGTCTGGGGCCTGTGGGACGAGGGGCCTCTTGGGAAGCTGAGGGAATGTGGGGGTAGGTGGGAGTAGGGCTGGCCCCCTTGCCTCAGGTTGTTGGGGGGTCTTGAGCACTGCCCTAGACACAGAGTTGGGGATGGGCTGGCTCCCTGGTGGTTTGGGAAGTGAACATTAGGCCTGGCCTCTGCTAGGCTCTCACATGGCTCCTCCCTTCCACATCCAAGCATGCATTCCAGGCATGCCCATTGGGAAGGGGTTAGGGAATCTGCCAACGCCTAGAAATGCTATGGAGGTGGCTCTAGGGGGACACACAGATTTCTTCTTCAACTTGACCTTGCCTTCTCCCAGACCCTACCAAAATCTTAGACTGGCAGGTAGAGGCTTAGCTGGCTGGACTGCGTGAGCCCCGGGACACCAGGGGTCAAGAACAGACCAGGGACAGGTGTGGATATAGAGAAGCCAGTGTGGGCCTTTGGCTGGGCCCAGAGATCCAAGCCCCCACCAGTCAGCCTCTCAGGTCCCCAGGAAACCCTCTCCTCAGGTGTCTGTGTGGCACCCATCTTGTGGCTGTTACTTTTCATGGAGGAGGAACCTGCTCCATGGCCCACTAACAAGAGGCTCCCTTGGTTCCGGATCCAGCTCTGGGCCTTGTTCTGAGTGGGTGGGCCATGGTGAGGAAGAAGAGGCAGGCACATGACAAGCCTGTGCCCCTTCATGGTGGGTGATAGCTCATTTCCCCCACATATGTGTTCTCCATTTAGTGGCGGTTTTATGCTGTTGGTATGACTCAACACTGTCCAGTCCCTGCTTCTAGCCTGGCACCAAGGCTCCTGAGGGTGGGCTGGCCTCCCCTTTTGGGTCTTGGGGTACCTGCCTGTGAGCACCTCATGAAGCCCATGATGACCACCTGCTGTTGTGCCATCCCATCAGCCAAGGCAACTGAGGTCACACCGGAAGTCCCTGGGTTTCTTGGGCTTCCACCCCCCCTACTATGCTGGAGTCATTTGGGTCTCCACATGAACCCTACACACCTTGGCCAATGGTGCCATGTCTCCCTTGCAGATCATCACTGCCCTGGAGGAGGATGGCACAGCCCAGAAGATGCAGCTGGGCTACCGGCTCCAGCAGATTGCAGCTGCCGTGGAGAACAAGGTCACGGACCTATGAAGTCCCAGGGAGCTGTGGCCCACGGCTGCTTGTGCCCACCCAGGCCACTCTGGAGACTTAGGAGAGAGGCAGACCCCTTCTTAGATGCCTATAGTGACGGAGCAACAGTTAGTGGACGGTGGCTCCCAGTCTCCAGCGGCTCTGACCTCGGCCCTGCTGAACCCACCTTGCAGTTCCGGGGAGGCCTGGAGGCTCAGGGACTGGGGTCCAGCCTGCTCACAGAGACCAGTGGACTCTGTGGACCACTTCTTGTGAATCTGTCTGCAGGGAGTTGGGTCTAGAGCAAGACTGGATGGGCCCCTGGGGAGGCAGCACTATTCCTGAGCACTGGGCCCCAACCTGCCGGGAGTCAGAGAGGAAGCTCATCCTCCCCCACCCCCGTCATCCTCGACCTCACATAGCTGCCTCTGGCCTTGTTGCTGCTGCTGCCACTTCCAGGATCCAAGAGACAAATGTCTGTCTGAGGCCACTGCAGAGTGACTCTCAGTTGGCCTCAGTGTGTGGGGTGCCTGCCTGCCACAGGGCACCCTGGGGATGGGGCAGCCCCAGCAACCCTGCTCTTCATTAAAGGATAACACACTGTTTGGGGTCTGATGTGAGGGCCCCAGGGACGTAGACTTTCGGGTTGGCCGGGGGGGTGGGGGCGATGGGAATCTCGTGGTCCCTCCTGATTGGGGCCCCAAACTGCAGGATGCTGCTGGGCAGGGGCCAGGGAGGGGTCTTGGTCTCCTCCCCGTGGTTGCCATTTTGGCAGGTTGGATAGCCTGCATCTCCATCCATGCCCCACTTACCTCCCCCAGATCCACTCTGCCTGGAATGATACTGTCATTGTTGGTCTCATCCACGCCAGGGGAAGTTTCAGCTGCCGTGCTCTGCACTGATTTTCAGGTCTCCTTCCCCGCTTCCGCTGAGTGGGGAGCATGGTCAGGGACAGGGTGGCCAGCAGTTGGTGCTTCCAGGTTTTCATTGTTTCTCAGCTGAGGCTGGGAACCCCCACGTGGTCTACCATGTGGGTGGCAGGGCCCAGTTATATCACAGCTGCCTCCCAGGGAGCTTCAGAACCAAGAGCCAGAGCTGGGATCTGATCTTTCATTGACGAGAGTAGATCACACCTGGGCAGCCTCATGTGGAGAGGAGTGTCTCAGTCACTAGGCTAGTCACCTAGTCCTCATATGGTTATGCCTCCTGTATGTGGCAGGTGGAGAATAAATGCTGGTGGGAGTGACTCTCAGGGCAGAGAGGGATGCAGCCTTGGTCAGCACCACCCACATGGGTGCAGGTTCCCAAGGCTTTGAGCCATCCTCCGCTGCTTTCCCAGGCCGTAAATGGGGACCTGGATAGGAAATGGACCAGCTAGGACACTAACTGCTACCTATATACCATCTTGGTGTTTGCTGGGGGAGGACTAGCCAATGAAGCCATCACATGGGGCACTGTATTATTTTTCTGAAATTGAGAAAATCACAGCAGCAGAGTTTGTGCTGTGACGTATTGGACAGAAGTTCTCAGCATTGACTGGCAAGGGCCAGTAGATGGCTGTGGCTGAGGGCTGCCGGGCACCAGTGGCCGCTGATGGCGTGTGTGTCCCCAGGCTCCCTTAGAATCACACGCGAAAGATCTAACGCAGACCCTGCTAAACCTGGTTTAGCTGAGTGGCAGTGTTCCGTGCGTGAGTGTTTTGAAAGTATTCTGTTGTGGACCAGGTACTGGGTGGAGCTGTTTAAACGCCACTTGGGATGCCTGCATCTTATATTGGAGTGCCTGTGTTTGAGTCCTGGCTCCTCTTCTTACCAATTTGCACTGTGGTTGGCCATGGGAATGACTCAGTTGGATCCTTGCTACCCACAGGGGAGACCCAGGTTGAATTCTGGGCTCCTAGCTTTGGGCTGGTCCCCTTCTGGTTTGTTGCCAGGGAATGGCCCAGTGAATGAAAGATCGATCTTTCTCTGCCTTTCAAATTTAAAAAGGGGCATTAAAATGCTAACTCTATAGTTTTTAAAAAAAACTTGTTCTAGTTAAGGGCCTATTCAATCCCAGTTTTTTATAGAGAGCTTAACATAAGGATGATGTTGGGAAGGGAATTCACTGATTGCAGTGTTGGGCGTTTCATCCATAAATGTTTGGATAATCTGGCCAAGCCGCGCACCCAAAAGCCACAATGGTCCCAGCAAGTGTGGGCAGGTAGTGTGTGAAGGCATGGTTATGGCGGGTGTGTGGATGAGGTTGGATAGCGGTGTACTGCTCTCTTCAGTCTTACCAGGTAGCTCTGAGCATGGTAGGTTGCTCCAGCTTTACATGGTGCTAGGACCATGGGCATAGTCTTGTGGGTTACACGACTTCCACTGTTAAGTGAGCTGCCTGCAAGGACAAAACGACAGTGAGTGATCCTCAAACAGAAACCACATCAAGTGTAGACATAAGAGGGAGTGACTGTTGGAAGGACACAAAGGGGGAGTAGCGACTCAGGACTGCAGAGACCCTAAGCCACCCAGAGGGCAGCAGTGTGGTCCACAGCCCCAGCTGCCCTGTACCCAGTGCCTGTGGGAAGCTGTGAGTTGCAGCTTGCTGATGTGCAAGTGCTGGAACCCGGACATTCAGGGTGTGCCCTGTCAGGACTGCCGGGGGTTGGAGGGTAAGAAATCTGGGATGGCCTCTCCCTCTCATGCCTCAAGCCTGGCAAAGGCAAGGCAGGAGCCTTAGATTCTGATGTCCCCGCGTACTGGCTGGCTGGACCCCAGGGGAGAAGCAGGGTAGAGCACCAACTGCACCTGGCAGAATTTAGTGAGGAAATGTAGAGGTATGGGGGAGGAGGGTCAGTCCAGCTCCTGGCAGGTGATGTCCCCCTAGGGGAAGCAGGGACTGCTTACACAGCTGTGGGCATCAGGGATGCCACCCAGTGATGGGAACAGAGCAGTTCTCAGGACAGGGGAGTGGGGCATACTGACAGGAAATGTGTCCCCCAGACCTGGAGTCCCTCCACACTCTGGCTTCTGTGCAGCTTCTAGAGGAAGGGGCAAGTTGGAGAGCAGTGCGTAGAGCTGGGGCACCTGCTGCCCAAGAGGCTACCCACAGGGACTTTGTCATTTTGGGTCACAGGCTATGGCTATAGAGGACTGGGCACCCAGTTTCCCAGCACCCAGCATTTCCGTGAACCCCAAGCCTGGCCCTCCTTGAGAAGCACTGCAAAGTTTCTGGAACCTTGGCATTTTAACACATGGTGTGGGCCTGGCACGATAGTTTTCACCGTGCACATGCCAGGATTCCATATGGGCGCCACTTCCCATCCAGCTCCCAGAATCTGGCCCAGGAAAGCAGTTGAGGACAGCACAAAGCCTTGGGACCTGGCACCTGCGTGGGAGACCCAAAATCAGCTCAGCTTCAGCCATTGCAGCAACCTGGGGAGTGGATCAGATGACAGAAGATCTTCCTCTCTGTCTCTCCTCCTCTCTGTATATCTGACTTTTCAATAAAAATAAATAAAAGACATGGTGCATTTTTTTAGATTTATTTTTATTTGAAAGGCAGAGGTAGAGAGGAGACACATAGAATCTTCTGTCCTGTGGCTTACTCCCCAAATGGCCATACCTGCTAGAGCTGAGCTGATTCCAAGTCAAGAGCCAGGAGTTTCTTCTAGGTCTCCCACATGGGTACAGGAACCCAAGCACTTGGGCCTGCCTCTGCTGCTGTTCCAGACTATAAGAAGAGAGATGGATTGAAGGTGGAGCAGTCAGGCCCCAAACTGGTACCTGTATGGGATGCTGCCCCCGACACATACATAGAAGTAGAGGCTGAACCTGAAGTGCCATGATGCCAGCTGCATCATGTCTGATTGGGTATCCTCGCCACCTGTACGGGTCAGGTGGGACATTGAGGGAATGACGAGGGCCTGGACCCACTCAGAGATGCAGTAAGCTGGCATGCCTATAATCCCACCCTTTGCCAAGACATGGGCAGCTGCCTGAGCATCCCTGTCCCCCAAGTACTCCTCACCCAAGGCCAGCAGCTCCCTGTTTGCCAGCTGCTCCCCGTTCCTGTGTTTGTGGCTCTGGGGGCAGCAGAGGCTCTGTACTCTGCTCTATGGACCCTGCACCGGTGTGTGAGACCTGGAGGAAGTTCCTGGCTCCTGGCTTCAGATCGGTGCAACATCACCCATTGCATCCACTTGGAGAGTGAACCAACGGACAGAAGATGTTCCTCTCTGTCTCTCCTCCTCTCTGTATATCTGACTTAGCAATAAAAATAAATACATCTTTAAGAAAAAATCCTGCCCCAAAAACTGCTTGAGCAGGACCCTTGCAGCGTGCCTCACATCGGGGTTCAGGGATGGGTGGGAGGCTGGGTGTGGCTTCTCCCCTAGTTAATCCCTGAACCCAGATACAGGGGAAAGAAAGTGATGATATTAGTATGGAAACGATGGTATCACCCACTTTCCTGTAGTCCTTGACCCTTTTTGCCCTAATCATCTAAGTAAGATTATTAAAAAAAAAAAAAAAAGGAAGAAAATAACAAAACCCATCTATTTGTTGCCTACAAGAGACACATCTCACCAACAGAGATCAATGAAAACTATATCATGAATTTCGATTTTTTAAATTTAATTTCATTTCTTCAAAACACTTTCTCATTAAATTCTCCACTAGCTTATGGATTATACAATAGCACCATTTTCTTCAAGAAGGTTCTTGATTTTGTTTTCATTTTAACTTCATGGCGTTTTAATTTCTTTTTTCCTTCCTGTTGTTGATTTTGTATTGTGGCTTTTCATTTAAGGGGATGTATAGTAATAATTGTGTAATTGAGACTATCATATCCAGATGTGAGGATGCAATGCAGTATGCATCTCTACTTCCAGATGAAAGGAGGATACCCAATGAAACTGTTATTTATATCCTGACAATAGGATACTGGACTCTCTGTCATTGTCCATGCCCGCAATGATGGGCATATGACTCTTCATGCAGAACTATACTATAGTAATAATATAGGGGAGTTCAGTGGGAGGTGGGGGAGGGCAGGGGAAGGGCTCTTGGGAAGAGGATAAAGGAAATCCCAGGGCCTATGGAACTGTATCATAAAATGATAATAATTTCAAAAGAGAAGAAAAAAAATTGGGAGGGTGGGGTTAGGTATGAACTTCTTTGAGGGAAAAAAAATTTTTAATTAATTAAAAAAGAAAGGCAGGGTCACAGAGAGAAGGAAAGATGTTCCACTGGTTCACTCCCCAGATGGCTGTAACACCTGTTGCTGAGCTGATCCAAAGCCAGAAGCCAGGAGCTTCTCCCAGGTCTCACATGTGTTGCAGGGTCCCAACGCTTTGGGCCATCCTCTGCTGCTTTCCCAGGCCACAAGCAGGGTGCTGGATTAGAAACGGAGCAGCTGAGACTTAAATCGGTGCCCATATAGGATGCCAGTGCTGCAAGTGGTGGACTAGCTCACTATGCCACTGCACTGGCCGCTGGGATTCACATTTTCTTCATTCTCCAACTGAGATTCTTGTGGAGAATCGTGGAACAGCCAGAACATGAACTGGTACCCATATAGAATCCCAGCAGATGCAAGGTAAGGACCTTAGCCCCTACGCTACCATGCCAGGCCCCCAGCCTTGGTTCTTGGACTCATCTGCAGGGACTGTGTACTGATGGAGGAGTTCCCCAAGCTTCTCTATCAGGTTTCCTCCCAGTGGCAGATCTCATACACGCCAGTGGGTCCTTGGCCCAGACTGACCTAATCTACCTCCTGTCCTGGCAGGAACAATGGCCTTGCCCGACACGTCTACATTCATTCTGGTACTTACTGTTGAGTGCTATAGTTCAGCCACAACTCTCACATGGTTCAGTGGGTGCTAAGACCTAGCCCAGCCTATCCTACACCCACCCCAGCTTTCACGAGCACCAGTGGGTGCTTGAGTCTAGCCCAGTCTGGCAAACCCAGACCCAGTCCACACCCATGCTAAGGGACATTGCAGCCATGTCCAGCCAGATTGCTGTCCCTATTCTAGCTCTTATGCTCACCAGTGTAAACTACAATCCAGCCAGAGTATTTCCTTATCTCCTGGGAGAAAAGGATCTCAACAATCAGGCCTGTTCCCAGCTATATATCTTGCGCATGCCAGTAGCTGCTCTGACCCAGCTTGGCATAGCCCATCCCCTGTCCTGGCCTTCGCTATCAGATGCTTTAGCCTGGCCTGCCCTCCCCTGCTCCCAGTTGCAACTCTTGCTGGCAGGTGCTACAGCCCTGTCCAGTCTACTCCCATCCCTAATTCACTCAAACCGGCAAGTGTGATAACCTAGCCCAGTATGACTGACACTCCTTCCTGGCTCCTGCACATGCTAGTGGGCTGAGGTTTGGCCCTACCTTGCCTGGTCCACCCACCTCCAGAACCAATTCACAGCTGACAGGTAGAGCTACTTAGCCCTGCCTGACCAACACCCAGGCCTTCATCACATATTCACCAGCGGAAGCTACATCCCACTAGGGAAGTTTCCCATGCTCCCCCCAACCCCACTCCCACTCCCAGATGCAATTCTCATGTGCCAGTGGGTGCTAGGCCCTTACCTGGCATAGTCTGTTCCCCTTTGACACAACTTTTATATGAGCTGGTGGATGTTGCAACCCAGCCCACCCCATATTCTATTCTTGGGTATACCTGTGAGTGCTGCAGCCAGGCCTAATCCAACGCCAGTATCCATGAGTATTAGAGGGTTCCATGGTCATGTCCATCACCACCTCAGATCTTAAGCAAACTAAGGGAAATTGCAGTTCCCCAGGGGTGAGCCCAAATATTCCCCACACAATCTGCCCCCAGACCCGACTCTTGTGTGCTGGTTAGTGTCATGGCCCAGCCTAACATCACCCATCCCTTGTTCTCAATGGCAGTTACTGTGATCTAGCCTTGCTAGGTAGGTCCCCAGCCCTAGCTTTAGTGTGTGCTAGTGTGGTCAGCAGTGGTCATTGCTAACTAGCCTGGCTCATGTCTCCCATGTGGGCTGATGCATCGATCTGACCTTTAAAGATCCTCCAGTCTCCTCCTCCAAACCACTTAGTCTCAGCCCCATCGCTTATCTGTTAGTGGTCTTGTCGGTATATGTCCCTCAGAAGTCATTTCTCACTTGCAAAATAGTCCCTCATTGGTCCTCTCTCCCACTCATCTCCTTACCCTCTTCCTCGATCAATTCACATTCCCTGAGCCAGGAGCGCACATGTTCTCCAGCCTTTCAGTAAGGTGATGTGCTGGCCTCGAGCTCTGCCGCCCACTTGGGTCCCAAGCTCCAGGCACGTGTGCTGACCTGGGATCTTACCCCTCCACACACCCAAGATCCAGGCCTATTCAAAGTTCCCCAAGCCTAAACCACCAGCACACCAGGCCAGCACACTAACCTTGGGCTCTTCCCTCCCCCAACCCGGTTTAGGAACAAACACATGAGGAAATTCGCAGGCTTGCCTGCCCGGGCGTGATCCCCTAGGCCCCCGCACTCCCACACTGGGTCACACCCAGGCTCCCTGTAAGTCTGCCACAAAGTGCAAAGCTCCCATTATGATTTCACTTGTCATAGATTTTGCATTTCTTACTCCTGTTGAGCATCTGGAATTTCCCATTTATATTCTGAGTCTCTCCTAGCCCCCTTTAATTATTAACCCTTGTGTCTTTCTAATACATCCCCATTTGCTTAAACTGTACAGAATTTATATTTGGGTGCTTATACACAAGAATGCCAACTGGTAAAAAATGCCTTCATTTTTAAACCAGGCTCAGTATTCATTCCCAATCTAAAGTCTCCCACCATACCTAAATTCCCCTTGTAAAATGTATTCACGTGACTGTTCCTAGTTTAGTCCTGGTGTTCTGTATTCACCTGGATGGTCAGGACAAAGTTATGTAACTCCACATTCTGTACAGTGCCTGTCCACAGAATCTGTCACAGTGCCTGATTCATATCAGAAAGTTAAATTGCCACTTAATGCCACTAAAATAAACATTCTGGCTTGCATTTAGGCCTTTTTTTTTTTTTTACTACACTGAGATAATACAGGTGAATCTCATCAGCTCTGCAGACTTGTCTTCAAAGTGTACAACATCAGGATGCTGAAGCCAGAAGTTTCTGATGATACCACACGTACTATGCTGTCATTATCACATATTGCATCGTAGAAATAGCTGCCAACAGAAAAAAAAAACAAAACACTGTCATTGGACAAAGCAGAAGTTAGCATATCCATTGTCAATATTAAATTGGAATCTGATATATCCATTTATAGCATAACAAGTTTAGCCACTGCCTGTAACATCATCATCCCATAGGCACTCCCAAACCATCTCTCTGGTAACAAGCCTGGGAAAGGCGCAGACAGTAGCCCAAGTGCTTGGGTTCCTGTATCTATGGGGGAAGACACAGAAAAAGCTTCCTGCTCTTGGCTCTGGACAGACCTAGCTCTGGCTGTTGTGGCCATGTGGGAGTGAGTGAATGAATGGAACATCTGTTTTCCCCCAACTACCCATAATTCTGTCTTTCAAATATATCAATCTTAGAATTATGACTCTGGAATTGGTCCTGTAACAATTTTCCTGTTTTGTTGCTGAAAACTCTAGAGGTTAAACATTGCAGAAATAGCACCCCTAACTGCTATGAATTTTCTGCCAGAATCCTGAAAATCACATTTGGCAGATTATCTGGTTCCATAATGATGAGAGGAAGGATTTTTATTTTAGCATGGAATCCTGCTTTTTGACAATATCCAGTCTATCCAAGTGAGTATCACAAAACAAACCAAATTTTCGTCCCCATTGAGTAATGCGGAGATGGCAGGGCAATGCCCTGGCAACCTTCCAATCCTGCATTAATGAAGTAGCACCTCCACTCCTCTCCACCAGGGGCTCAAACAGGGAAGAACAGAGCCCCGTTGCCCATCCCTGTCTTGTGTTAACCAGAGCACAGGTAGCACCTACTTGCCTCCTGCTCTATGAATGCCGAGAGAAAGTCCCCTATGTGTCAGCTCTTCCCCTGCACTAAGGCAAATAGGCATGGGGTCTCTTGCTCCATCACTATTCAAACCAGACATACTGTAAGACTTACAAAAACCAATGGCAAAATAACTAGAAATCGGCTACAGAGAATGGCACATCCTCTACAAAGAACAAGTCTGAATAATGAGGGATTTCTAATCCCACACTGTGGAAGCCAGAAGGAAATGGCATGCTTTTCAAATGCTGGCCTAAGGGAGGCAAACACCAATTGAAAGTGATTAGAAGGATGGCAAATAATCAAAGCCATTGTGAGCAAATAGAACTAAGCTTGGAGCATCACAATCTCAGATTTCAAAACTTATTACAAGGACCCAGTGTGGTAACCTAGTGGCTAAAGTCCTCACCTTGCATGTACTGGGATCCCATATGGGTGCTGGTTTGTGTACCCAACAGTTCCACTCCCCATCCAGCTCCCTGCTTGTGGCCTGGGAAGGCAGTTGAGGACGGCCCAAAGCCTTGGGACCCTGCACCCGTGTGGGAGACCCAGAACAGTCTCCTGGCTTTGGATCAGCTCAGCTCTGCCCATTACGGCCACTTGGGGAATGAATCAGATGTAAGACCTTCCTCTTTGTATATCTGACCTTCTAATACAAAAATCTAAAAAAAAAAAAAAAAGCCTATTAGAAAGCTAAAGTAATCAGAACAGCATTCTATTGGCATGAAAGACATAATGCCCACTGGGATAGGATTGAAAGCCCAGAGGCTTTATGGTCCAATGAATTTGACAGAGAAAAGACAATCTCTTCAATTAACAGTCTTGGGAAAACTGGATATTCACATGCAGAAGAATGAAAATAAGATCCTTTTCTTACTCCTTATGTAAGACTTAAAATGGATTAAAATGGATTAAACACTTAAACATGAGACCTGAAACTGCAAAACTACCAGAATGAAATACAGGGAGAAAGCTCCAAGACATTTGCTTGGCAGTAATTTTTTAACATCAGATTCCAAAAGCACAAGAAACAAAAGCAAAAATAAATAGGATTATATCAAACAAACAAGTTTCTTCACAGCAAATAAAACAAAGAGACCACCATCAGATTGGTAGAAAATTTTACAATTCATATGCCAGATACGGGGCTAATATTCAAAATATGCAAGGAAATCTGGCTACTCAAAACCAACAAATTACCATGAAAAAAAAAAATAGCAAATGCCCTAAGTAGAAACCTCTAAGAAATAAAAATTACTACTAGACGTGTAAAAAAAATGCTCAGCATTTCATATCAGAAAAATGAGTATTAAAACCATAACGGGGCCTGGCGGCGTGGCCTAGCGGCTAAAGTCCTCGCCTTGAAAGCCCCAGGATCCCATATGGGTGCCGGTTCTAATCCCGGCAGCTCCACTTCCCATCCAGCTCCCTGCTTGTGGCCTGGGAAAGTAGTTGAGGACTGCCCAAAGCTTTGGGACCCTGCACCCCCATGGGAGACCCGGAAGAGGTTCCAGGTTCCCGGCATCGGATTGGCGCGTACCGGCCCGTTGCGGCTCACTTGGGGAGTGAAACATTGGATGGAAGATGTTCCTCTCTGTCTCTCCTCCTCTCTGTATATCTGGCTTTCCAATAATAATAAAATCTTTAAAAAAAAAAAAAAAAAACATAATGGAGGCCCAGCAGCATGGCCTAGTGACTAAAGTCTTTGCCTTGAACCAGCACCAAGATCCCATATGGGCGCTGGTTCTAATCCCGGCAGCCCCACTTCCCTTCCAGCTCTCTGCTTATGGCCTGGAAATGCAGTTGAGGATGCAGGGACTGGTCTGGATCTGTTACAACTCCCTGTGACAGAAACTTATTCCAGGATTCAACCATCCACGAGGGTGAAAGCCCGAGATCTAATCACCTCCTCTAGGTCCTGCCCCTTAAGAGTGCCCCCACTGCCACACTGAGCACACCAAGCTTTCCACGTGGAACCTCTGGCATACAAACCAACCAAAAGCACAGCAGGAGGGGGGCTTTCCAGTCCTGCTCTGACACTGTATAAAGACAGTCACTTGGGAAAGCACTTTGATATCTATTATAAGACATGTATTCCCCAAGAACTCCAGCCTGAGGATATTTCCATGCATCCTCAATATCAAAGACACCCCTCTGTTTTGTGGGGGTGGAGTGCGGGGGTTAGAAATGACTGATGTTAGGGACTTCCTTGAGTATGACATAAGGCTTACCGGTCCAAGGTGAAGTTAGGGGTCACAGATTTAAGTTCACAGCACTTTTTGAGGTATGGATAGCGGCCTCCCTCTTCCCAAGCATACAGGTGCAGAGAACCATCCACGGTTGTGGCAAGGACACGGATGTGATCCTTCAAAGGACACCAAGGGGTGAGTGGGCAATGGATCAAAGTCAGATGAAAGTGTGGGTGAAGACTGGGCTTTGCTCTAGCAGTGGAGATGCCTCCTGGGACACCCACAACCTATTATGGAGTTCCTAGTTTTAAGTCCCAGCTCCACTTACAATTACAGCTTCCTGCTGTTACGCATCATGGGAGGCAGCAGTGATGATTCACATACTTGGATACCTATCATCCATGTGGAGATGTGGCTTGAGTTTCCAGTTCACTTGTGCTCTGGCCCGGCCCCAACTCTGAGTTTCTGAGGAATGAACCCCAGGATGAGAGCTCTCTGTCTTTCTCTTTCAAATAAACCAACAGGGACCAGTGTTGTGGCACAGATAGTCGGCAAAGCTACTGCTTGTGATGCCAACATCTACATGGGCTCTGGTTTGCGTCCTTATTGCTCTACTTCCAATCCAGCTCCCTACTAGTGGCCTGGAAAAGCAGAGGAAGATGGCCCTTGTTAGTGGGCTCCTGCCACCCATGTGGGAGACAGAAGAAGCTCCTGGCTTCAGCCTGGACCAGCTTTGACTGCTATAGCCATTTGGGGAGTGAATCAACAGATGGAAGATCTTTCTGGAACTCTGATTTTTTTTTAAAGATGTATTCATTTTTTATTGGAAAGGCAGATTACAGAGAGAAGGAAAAACAAAAAAAAAAATGACCTTCCATTCACTGATTCACTGATTCAGTTGGCCACAAAGGCTGAGCCAAGCTGATCTGAAGCCGGAGCTGCTTCTGGGTCTCCCATGTGGGTGCACGATCCCAGGGCATTGGGCTATCCTTTGCTGCTTTCCCAGGCCACAAGCAGGGAGGGAACTGGATCAAAAGCAGAACAAAGAACATCTTAATGAGATTCTGGCATTTGAAGATAGAAGATTAATCAGTTGAGCCATCACACTGGCCCCCCAACTCTGACTTAAAATTTTTTCTAGGGCCTGACACGATAGCGCAGTGGTTAAAGTCCTCGCCTTGCACGCGTCAGGATCCCACATGGGCGCCGGTTCTAATCCCAGCCATCTTGCTTCCCATCCAGCTCCCGGCTTGTGGTCTGGGACAGAAATTGAGGACGACCCAAGTCATTGCGACCCTGCACCCACGTGGGAGACCCAGAAGAGCTCCTGGCTTCGGATTGACTCAGCTCCAATCCGAAATAAATCTTCAAAAAATAATAATAAATCTTTAAAATAATAAATCTTTAAAAAATTGTTTAAAAAACATGCTACTTTCCTTTAAAAGAAAAAGCAATAAACCTCAAAGGTCATGGGAAGAGAAGATGGTACATACCACCCTCAGGTGCATGATGGCTGTCAGGTGGTCATCCACTTGACGCAGAAGGATGCCATTAGTGGTGAAGATGAAAAGGTATGTCCCACTGCCCAAGATGATCAATTCTTCTTCACTGACTCCCATCCAGTCAGAACCATCTATGTGATTTGGCAGCAGGAAATTCCCGACCTCACATACTGTTTTCACACAGAACACACAATTGTGATTATTCTTCAACATGCAGATGTTATCACCAAACTGTTTAAAGCAGGCATATTTTGAAACATTTCATCTGAATAATCTCCAGACAATAAATTGGGAAACACGCTCCCTACTTTCATGGGATTTCAGTCCAGTGGTGAACAGATAGGTGCCACTGACCATGGCAAGATGTGGGACAACACAAAGGCAGAAGCCAAAGATAACAGCTCAGGTGTTGAGAGGAGGCCTGAGTGGGAAGGGGCATGGAGACCTGGGCCCTAAGACAAAAATGCAAACCTTCACACACCTGCCCAGGACAGCAGGGTAGAACACAGAGCCATGTTCACATCTGCTCCCTTCCTTTGTCGCTGGCCAGCAGCGGCACTAAAACGACAAGGCACGCTTACTGCCAAAAGCGGCTGCGTCTAAATCCTTCTCTCCACTGCACCTGTACCCATTGGTCTAAGCTTTCCTACCCGCTTCTTCCGCCACCCTTCCTCCTATTTTCTGCCACCCTTCTTCCCACATTTCTTCCCGTACTCTCTGCTTCATTCCCCAGTCTTTCTCCTCATCGCCCCCCCAGACTTCCTTTGTCATCGTGGTCTGTTCCGTCCGTCCCGTCCAGCTTTTACCGGCTACTTTTATACAGTTCTCCACCAATCACCTCTCTCCATGGGTCCACCTGGCACTATCTGATAGGTCAGCAATTGCAGTGGGGCATTAGCCTATCCCTATGACTTCCTGTTTACCTGTTGGCGAGACCAGCTCTGTCTCCTGGCCCTGGGCCAGCCTCCATCTTGCAACGGCCCCTCCCAGTCCCAGGAGCGGCTTTAGCACCCTGCTACCCACATTCCTTGGATTCAGATAGGTAGACAGCTCCACATGCATGTGTGTAGGGCAAACAAGAGGTGCTCCTGTGACAGAACCTACCTTCTATGTTGGTTTTGTCCCCAATCTTCTTGGTTGTGAGGCTCAGGGTCATAAACCCTATCTTCCTGGGGACACTTTGGTACATCAGTACTATCTTGCTTTCTCTATTGGGGATCCAGTTGGCCTGGATGCATGATAAAAACGGGAGAGAGAAAGACGCACAAGGGCCTGCTGATGGCTTCAGCAAGTTCTCCATAAGAAAGACCTGAGGACCAAGAATGGTGCATGTCATTGAGCCACTCCACAACAGCCATGGCCAGCCCTTTACCGCCTTGCAGCCTAGGCCTCTCAGGAAGGGCTGAGGGGTCTCAGATCAGCACTCTGAGGTCTCTCTCTCCTTCCTGCTGTGTTTCAGACAGAACAGAGTCCCTGAGGAATGATCTTACCCTCCTGGGTCCCTGGGCAAGTGGAGCTTGGTCAAAGGCTGTTCTGCCTTCAGAGACTCCCCATTCTAGAGCTCCGCATCTGCTGATGCTAAGCCACTAGCGAGCCTTCCCCAGAGACACTCAGGGGCTGCCACCTTTGGTCTCTTTTGTACCAAGGTACAGAGAACTTCAGAAAATTTATGGGAGATGGAATTCAAACATCAGCTTACTTTAGTGCAAGAGATTTTTTAAATCTATGCATAACTCTTTCCTAATACACTTTTTTTGGGGGATGAGGGAAATCAATTTAAGTTCCCTTGTAATTTCCAGCCAAAATGGATCAAAAAAAAGAAAAAACATATCTCATCTTCCTCTGGTCTCTGATTCAAGCTTCATGAACATATTTTTATTAATAAACATCTGCCATTGAAACTGGACAGCATTACTTCTCCTTGCACTATTCCTGACTTCAGGAAATGGTTTCAACTTGTGACCATGTTGGAGAAGGGTGGGGGCAGGGACTGGGATTGTGGCCTTTCCTACAAGGCGTCCTACCTTGACCGGCTGCCACAAGGCTTCCCCTCCTGTCCTGAATTGGAATGTCACAGAGCACCACCTACCTTTGAGTAGGTATGTTGCTGTAGCCCACATGCAAAGACCCACTGCTTGTGCGGAGAGCAGAGCAAAACGTCGATTCTGAATTGAAAAGCTTTCACTCTAGAAATCTGGTTTAACTCAGGTAACGTAAAAGTATAGATATCCCCTGTGATGTCGCCCACCTGGAACCGAAACAGTACAAATAGCCCCAGAAAGAGGCATGGAACTGTAAGGTACAAAGAAGGCAGTGTGGCTAGCTGCTCTAGTCACGTGATAGATACCGCAACACTTCCAATCATCCTTCCCAAGTGTTGGGGTGACCCCATGAATGAGGCCTTCCAAGCCTCAGGAGTTTTTTTTTTTTTTAAAGATTTATTTATTTTTATTACAAAGTCAAATATACAAAGAGGAGGACACACAGAGAGGTAGATCTTCCGTCTGATATTTCAATACCCAAGACACCACAATGGATGGAGCTGAGCTGGTCCGAAGCCAGGAGCTTCATCTGGGTCTCTCAAGCAGGTGCAGGGTCCCAAGGCTTTGGGCTGTCCTCAACTGCTTTCCCAGGCCACAAGCAGGGAGCTGAATGGGAAGTGGGGCTTCTGGGATTAGAACCAGCGCCCATATGGGATCCTGGGGCGTGTGCAAGGCCAGGCCTTTAGCCATTAGGCCACCACGCGGGGCCCCCCAGGGGGTCTTAAGAGTAGTGATTCAGGGTCTGGCATCATGGCTCAACTGGTTAATCCTCCCCGTGCAAGCCATGGGATCTCATATGTGCACCGGTTCATGTCCTAGTTGCTCTACTTCCAATCCAGTTCCCTTCTTATGACCTGGGAAAACAATAAAGGATGGCTAAAGCTGTGGGGCTCTGCACCTGCATGAAGACCTAGAAGAAGCTCCTGGCTTTTGGCTTCAGATCAGCTCAGCTCCAACCACTGTGGTCATTTGAAGTGCACCAGAAGATGAAAGATCGTTGTCTCTCCTCTCCATAAATCTGCCTTTTCTAATAAAAGTAAATAAATCTTTAAAAAAATTTTAGAACTGGTGCCCGGGCCTGGAAGGTAGCCTAGCGGCTAAAGTCCTCACCTTGAACGCACCGGGATCCCATATGGGCATCAGTTCTAATCCCAGTGGCCCCACTTTCCATCCAGCTTCCTGCTTGTGGCCTGGGAAAGCAGTCAAAGAAGGCCCAATGCTTGGAACCCTGCACACAAATGGGAGACCTGGAGGAAGTTCCTGGCTCCTGGCTTCGGATTGGCACAGCACCAACCATTGCACACAGCTGGGGAGTGAATCATCGGACAGAATATCTTCCTCTCTGTATATTTGACTTTGTAACGAAAATAAATAAATTTTTTTTTTTAAAGAACTGGTGCCCATAAGAGATCCGGTGTGTTCAAGGCAAGGACATTAACCACTGGGCTACCGTGCCAGGCCCTAAAAACATTTTAAAGTGACTCATAAATATACCATCATAGCATATCATCAACTCTAACCTGCTTTTCTCTTTCCATCTCTCTCCAAAAGCATCTTTCTTTGTCCCTATTTTGGAGAGTGTAACAATACACACATGAAAGATATAGTTATAGCCTAGTGGCTAAATCCTTGCTTTGCAAGCACTGGGATCCCACATGGGCACTGGTTTGTATTCCAGCTGCTCCAGTTCCCATCCAGCTTCCCACTTGTGACCTGGGAAAATAGTAGAGGATGATCTAAAACCTTAGGGTCCTGAGCCGGCGCAATAGCATAGCGGTTAAGGTCCTCATCTTCAACGCGCCAGGATCCCATATGGATGCAAGTTCCAATCCCAGAAGCTCCACTTCCCATCCAGCTCCCTGCTTGTGGCTTGGGAAAGCAGTTGAGGATGGCCCAAAGTCTTGGGACCCTGCACCTGCGTGGGAGACCCAGAAAGAAGTTCCTGGCTCCTGGCTTCGGATTGGCTCAGCACTGGCCATTGAGGCCACTTGGGGAGTGAATCATAGGACAGAAGATGTTCCTCTCTGTCTCTCCTCCTCTCTGTACATCTGCCTTTCCAATAAAAATAAATGAATCTTTTTTTTTTTTTAAAGATTTTATTATTATCGGAAAGCCGGATATACAGAGGAGGAGGAGAGACAGAGAGGAAGATCTTCCATCCGATGTTTCAATCCCCAAGTGAGCCGCAACGGGCCGGTACGTGCCAATCCGATGCCGGGACCTGGAACCTCTTCTGGGTCTCCCACGCGGGTGCAGGGTCCCAAAGCTTTGGGCCGTCCTCTCCTGCTTTCCCAGGCCACAAGCAGGGAGCTGGATGGGAAGTGGAGCTGCCGGGATTAGAACCGGCGCCCATATGGCGCCCATATGGGATCCCGGTGCGTTCAAGGTGAGGACTTTAGCCGCTAGGCCACGCCGCCGGGCCCAAAATAAATGAATCTTAAAAAAAAAAATTTAGGGCCCTGCACTGTGCTTACTAGTAGTACATGTAGGAGCCTGGACTGGGAATGCCTCAAAGTTTTTTTTAGGGGGATTCCCCTGAACAAAATGGAGGAATCAAAGCATTAATCAAAAAAAGATGGAAAATGGAGTAGATGAATCAACCACCTCAGCTTTATGCTTGCAGCGGAAAACTGGACAAGGGGAAACCCTAAGACGGACTATGTCAATCAGTGGACTCTGCACCAGCCTCATCATACCTGGACTGTTGCTGATGATATGTTGGAGCTTCTAATTGATCGAGGTGACGCTCTGCTGGCTCTGCCTACAAACCTGAGAGGGCCTCCCTAAGAGGCCGTTGATCTTGAACTGGACAAGTGGGATGCTGGACTCTGTATGGTGTAAACTTTTAATTAGGGAATCTCAACGGAACTTGAGCTGTGGTTATGCATCAAGGTGAAGGAATTCATGATGGGGGAAGGGTTTGGGGTGAAGGGGGGGGAATCCCAGTCATGTAATGCAATGTAATTAATGAATAAATGAATATTAAAGAAAAAAAAATTTAGGGCCCTGTACTTGCGTGGGAGACCCAGAAGAAACTCTGGACTCCAGGCTTCAAATCGGCCTCACAGCAGCCATTGCAGACACTTGGGGAGTGAACCAGTGCATGGAAGATCTGTCTCCCCTCCTCTGTTAATTTCACTTTCCAATAAAAAATAAATCTCTAGGGCCTGGTACGGTGGCCTAGCGGCTAAAGCCCTATCCTTGAACGTGCCAGGATCCCATATGGCCCCTTTTCTAATCCTGGCAGCCCCGTTTCCCATCCAGCTCCCTGCTTGCAGCCTGGGAAAGCAGTTGAGGATGGACCAAAGTCTTTGAATCCTGCACCCCAAGAAGCTCCAGGTTCCTGTCTTTTGATCAGTGCAGTTCTGGTCAATGCAGCCACTTGGACAGATCTTCCTCTCTGTCTCTCCTCCTTTCTGTATACCTGACTTTGCAATAAAAAATAAATAAATCTTAAAAGAAATCTCCAGGAAAAAAATTTTAAAAGACACAGCTATAGAATATTTCGGGAACCTTCTTTTTTAAGGAAGAGGGCTGAATAATGTGCATAAGGTAGACTAAAGGCCAAGACAATGTAGAGGTCTCTGTGGTCAATGTTCATTAGTATGTTGTGACTGATTTTCAGGGAATGTGGAGGCTTGAGGACTCTAGGAGGCTGACTGTGAGGTGACAGTAACTGGATTCTGATGCCTCTGGAAACAACCAGAAACCTATGTTACGAGTTCCCCTCCAGATGCATGGTCTCACTTACTGTCAGGATTGGGCCATCCATGGAGATGAAGGCTTCCAGGGAATAGCACCTATAAGGCATGACAAATGTGCTCACAGCATCATCACATACGCAATCCCACACGTTGATAGCTCTGCTCGTATCCATAGTGACTGCGATACGCATCTGAGGGACGGTCTTGAGATGTGTAATACTGCCCGACAGTTCTGGACTAGTCCACTTCAAGTTGCCCTGGAGAACAAAAGGGACACGAGTTGGTTCAAGCAACTCTCCAGATCCCTGTTGTGCTTCTGTCCTGCCCAAGCATTATCTGCAAGCCTCTTCCAAATCAGATCCCTTCTCACATCTGAAAAAATGGATGTAGACATTTTAAACATGTCCATGGTTTGTGGGGTGTGACCATGAAGGTAATGCATCACACTGACAGCCAGTAATCCCTTACATCACAGACATAAAATGTGATCCCAGGGCCCAGCACGGTAGTCTAGTGGCTGGAGTGTTCACCTTGCATGCACCAGGATCCCATATTGGCGCCAGTTCTAATTCCAGCAGCTCCATTTCACATCCAGCTCCCTGCTTGTGGCCTGGGAAAGCAGTGGCGGATGGCCCAAAGCCTTGGGACCTGGTACCCGTGTGGGAGACCTGGAAAAGTCTTCTGGCTCCAGATTGGCGCAGCTCTGGCCATTCTGGCCACTTGGGGAGTGAATAAATTGATGGAAGATCTTTCTATCTATCCTCTCTGTATATGACTTTCTAGTAAAAATAAATTTTTAAACAACATATATTTTAAAGATTCATTTATTTTTATTATAAAGTCATATATATAGAGAGAGGAAGAGAGACAGAGAGGAAGATTTTCCAACCGATGATTCACTCTCAAGTGACCGCAATAGCTGGAGCTGTGCCAATCTGAAGCCAAGAGCCAGGAAGCTCTTCCGAGTCTCCCATGCAGGTGCAGGGTCCCAAGGCTTTGGGCCGTCCTCGCCTGCTTCCCTAGGCCACAAGTAGGGAGCTAGATGGGAAGTGGTGCTGCCGGGATTAGAACAGGCACCCATATGGGATCCCGACATGTTCAAGGTGAGGACTTTAGCCGTTAAACTATTGTGCCAGGCCCAATATATAAATCTTAAAAAAAAAAAAGTTACCATCTTTATCAGGTACAATGTACCTGGGTAGTTCTGGTTTGGGGTGTCATGAAACTGAAATCTCACTTTCCGTAGAGTTGGTAAGTTAGTGCTGGCAGTTAGCAGGTGTCCTTAGTACCTTACTACACAGGGATCTCTGGAAGTCTTCAAGCGTCCTCTCCACATTGTGGCTGGACTCTCTAAGAGCCAATGACCCAAGATGGAAATCTTTTCTGTTACATAGCTTCAGAGTTAGCACACTCATTTCTACAGTTACATAGATCAGCCCTATCCAGTGTGGTAATGGACTACATAAGATCATAAACATTATGGAACAAGGATATTGAGATCATCTTAGAGACCGGCTGCCAGTCTGCCCTGCCACCCCTAATGACTTGCTTCCTCCTCATGTGAAAATACACTGTTCATCTCCCAGGATCCCCAAATGTCTCCTATTTCAGCTTCATCAAAAAATCCAGGATCTCATTGTTTAATTAGGTTCAGGTATTCAGGAGGCTCTTCAGCTTCATCTTGATGTCAAAACCTTTGAAATAAATATACAAGTCATCTGTCATCTAAGGACAAGGCTAAGGCCTTCTCAAAAAGAGAAGGGAAGAAGAACCCATGAATCACTGCTATGCAGAAACTTTGAAATCCAGAAAAATCCTAGCGGTTTGGTGATTAGGATTCAAGGTCTAAGAAAGCTGCTGGCTCCACTCTCCAGTTTCTTGATCCTATGCCTCAGGTCATCCTTCACTTCCCACATATAGCAAGTCCATTTGTGCAGCTGAGTAGTTTTTGTCCTCTGCTTCCGGACTGCAAAAGTTTTGAGACCTGGGACAAGGGCCCTGGCCTATTAGGTTAAACCTCCATCTATGGCACCGATATCCCATACGGGCATTGGTCCAAGTCCTGTTGCTCCACTTCTCCTCCAGCTCCCTGCTAATGGCCTAGAAAAGCACAGGAGGACTGTCAAGTGCTTGGGCTCCTGCACCCACATAGAGGACCTGGAAGAAGCTCCTGACTCTTGCCTTAGGACCAGCACAGCCCTGGCCCTTGCAGGCAATTGGGAATCAACCAGCAGATCGAAGATCTGTCTCTCCTCAACTCTAATTCTTTCACATTTAAAAAAAATTATAATATATGTATATATTTTATAAATAAATATATACATACATATATATGTTTTAAACGCCAAAGGTTTCTGTTCCTTTTACAAGGTTTCATTCCCTTTAAATCCAAGCTGGTGATGTTCTTGCCTTGTCGTTTTCTTAACACCTGTTCTGTCTCCTAAGAACTTCACTAGAGTCCATGCTACTACACAGGTGACACGGTCACAAGCATCTTTCTTTTATGTCTTTGACTTCTACTATGAGTACTGGGATGGAGGCTGCGCTTCTCAGCGGTCCTCCTCCTTGGCTGCACAAGGCCCAGGGGGCACTTTTGAGAGTTTCCTTCAGTTCAGAGAAGTTCACAGCTGCCCTTTTGGTTTCATTTTGACATCAAGAAGTTAAACACGGGCCTGATGCAGTAGCCTAGCAGCTAAAGACCTCCTCACCTTGAATGCGCCGGGAGCCCATATGGGAACTGGTTCATATTCCAGCTGCTCCACTTTCCTTCCAGCTTCCTACTTGTGGCCTGGGAAAGCAGTCAAGGACAACCCAAAGACTTGGGACCCTGCATTCATGTTGGAGACCCAGAAGCTCCTGGCTTCAGATCAGCTCAGCTCTGGTCATTGCAGCCACTTAGAGAATGAACCAACAGATAGCAGATCTTCCTCTCTGTCTCGTCTCCTCTCTGTAAATCTAACTTTCCAATAAAAATAAATATTTTTTTAGAAATGGCACTTAAAAGTCCCAGTGTGGTGGCCTTGCAGTTAAAGGCCTCATCTTAAACATGCCAGGATCCCATGTGGGTGCCGGTACTAATCCCAGTAGCTCCACTTCCCATCCAGCTCCCTGCTTGTGGCCTGGGAAAGCAGCTGAGGATGGCCCATAGCCTTGGGACCCTACACACATGTGGGAGACCCGGAGGAAGTTCCTGGCTCCTGGCTTTGGATCAGCATAGCTCCAGGCATTGCAGTCACTTGGGGAGTGAATAATCGGACAGAAGATCTTTCTCTCTGTCTCTTCTCTCTGTATATATGACTTTGCAACAAAAATAAATTTAAAAAAACCTCTTATACACCTTTTATATAAACAATGAATCCTACTAAAACAAGAACACTGTGTGCATCTATGGATTAAGTGACAGATTCTGAGTTAGATGTGGAACATCCTGACCCAGTTCCAACCCTGTGGCATTGTGCTCAGCCACAGGGTGGAAGCTGGCTGGTGCTGCTTTCGCTGCTCTCAGGCCAAACTCACCTTTCGGACGTCCCAGGTATGCAGCCTGTCTATCGAAGACACTGTGCAGACGACAGGCGTCATGTCATCGATTCTGGGGTTGTTCTTCCACATATAAGCTGTAAGCCCCATCATTCCTGGAGGGATGCACAGAGGACATCAGGCTAGCAGTATCTGACAAATCCAAAACAAACAGGTTTTTAAAGTCTTCCATGCCCTTCTAAGAGGGTCTGGGAAACTAGTGTGGGGAAGGTAGACTTCAGAAGCAGGAAATGGTTCCCATTGCAGATGGGCTTGCTTTTTTGTTTTTTGGGCTTTTTTTGGGGGGGGCGGGGTGTGGAATTGGCCACCTCATCTTTCCTCTTTGTTTTCAGTTCCATAATATAAAATATACATTTAAAAAATGCCCTCAGGCATCAGTGTTGGAGAGCTGCAGGTTAAGCCACTGCTTATAATGGCAGCATCCCATATTAGAGCATTAGTTCTAGTTCCAGCTGCTTCATTTCCAATCTAGCTCCCTAATGATTCACCTGGCAAAGCCGCAGAAGACAGTCTGAGTGCTTGGTCACTGTACCCACAGGGAAGACTCGGTTGCTGTCATTTGGGGAATGAACTGGTGGATGAAAGCTCTCTCCTTGCCTTTCAAATTTAAAAAATCTTAAAAAGAAAACCAATAAAGAAAGACCACTCTGGCTTCTCTACCTTTAGTACCAAGTGTAGAGGGTACAGACGCGGCAGGGAGAGTGTCACGGCCACCCAGTCCCATTCCACTTCAACTGCTTTTCTCCTTCCTGGAATGAGGACCCAAAACTGCATATGGGATCAGAAGCTTAGCAGACTTCAGAAAACAGGCTCACCACATCCCATGAGGCCTCTATTCACATACCCACTTCCTCAGTTGTTTCTTTATAAATGAAGTCGTCTGCCTTGGCCAATGTCATCTGTCGCTCCTGCCTGGTCATCCACAGGTAGGACTTCTTCCATTCCTTCACCAGGCCATCGCACCCCCAATTTAGCTTGCCATCGGACCACCTCCACAGACACAGTCTTCTGCAAACAGTTGTCATCCTGTCAGGCTGCCACACTCGCCCCTAACCCTAACCCTTCTGCTCCCAGCTGCTGCGACTCTGCAGGAAGTCCTGCCTCACTCTAACCCAGCACAGGAGGTGAGCAAGTTTCTTGTACCTATTTCCCACCTCCCCCCTCCTCCCTTACTCACTTCCACAGCTGATTACTGTTTGCAACTGTTCGCCATTGCTGTGGGAGAGAAAGTGAGACAAGTAGGCTATCAGGACCTGGATGCTGGCCTCGCCTCTGCCATGGGCTGTTCAGGAATTTGCCCTACCCAGGTTCATGGGTGACAACCCCAGCAGCACTCCAAGCCCTCCCAGCAAGGGGTGAGGAACAGTGAGGAGCCATGATTGCTGACACAGGCGCCCCTGGGAGGGGGCAGAGGAACAAGTGCTGCTTTCCTAGAGCTGCGAACCACCACAGCACAACAGCTTCTTTGTATCCTCCTGTCTCATCAACAGAACTTGGGGTGCTCAGAGCAAATGATGCTGACTCCCAATCTTCAGTGTCCCACTCTGCACTTCTGCAAAAAGTTAGAGTTCAAACTGATGAAAGCAGCACAGACCCCTGAACCCTCAGAGAACCAGGGGACCTTCGGGAATGAAGGCAAGGCTGCATGGGGATGCCTGGACCCCATGGACGAGGGTGAGGGGTGGAAGGAACCCTGGGAAGAACTGACAAGGTGGTAGGGTGTGGACAGGGAACCAGCCAGCTCAGAGAGTGGCAGGATAGGTGGAGGGCCGCTGAAGAGCCTTGACCTTGTTCACTTGGGCAGCCTGGAGCAAGCTGAATGGATCCAGGAAAGAGAAGATCTGAGACAATGGCAATTCGGGCAGTTGGAACTCCATCTCCCACAATCTGAGCCTGCATCCAATCTCCTTTCTCCTGGGTGGATTGCTCTGACTTTAAAGGCTTGGCTAAAGTTCGCAGCAGGTGGCAGAACTTCCACTCGATCCCCTTTTCCCTCCACCTGCCTCTGATAGAAACGAGCTATATATGCGGCCACAACCCCAGTGAAGAGATTGCTATCTAACATACCTGCTTGGTTGTGAGGGTGTTGGTATGCCGAAGCTCAACAGCATCTTCACACTGGGAACTACAACTGCAGGACCCAAGGCAGCCTCAGCTGCTGACATATCTGGCGGGGAGGGACATCAGTAGGACGTCAATCTGCATCTGATCCCAGCCTCAGGGTGACCTTGCCTAGACTGGGCATCCACCTCATTATACTCAATCTGGCCAGCCAGGCCCATCTCTGGATGCCATCACAGCCCCGCCCCCAACCTTGGGGTACCTGCCCTAGTGCATTTTAACTTCCTAGTAGGAGAGGAAGACATGACCCTCAGATTTCTCCACAGAGGTCTGTGCTGGGGGAGTGGGACCCCCTCTCCTGGGACACACCACTTTCCTACAGTTCCCAGTTTCCCCAGAACTTGATGACCCACCCCAGTACTTTCTTAAAGAGTATTGTGGGCAATTTGTGCCTCCCCCAACACACACACAAACACGCAAATTTAAGCCCTATCTGTGTGACTGAAGGTTTGGCTTTGGGAGGTGTTTGGGTTATAGGAGCCCTCTTGAATACAGATTCACAAGTTCCATTGCCTTATAAAAAAGAGGGCCAAGGACGCCAATGGCAGTAAAAAAATACCTGCACCGTCACCCAGCACAATATCACCATTGGTTAATCCTCCTCTTCAAGCACTAGGATCCTGTATCGACACTGGTTTATGTTCCAGCTGCTCCACTTCCCATCCAGCTCCCTGCTTGTGACCTGAGAAAGCAGTCGAGGACGGCCCAAAGCCTTGGGACCCTGCACTTGCATGGGACATCTGCAAGAAGCTCCTGGGTTCGGATCGGCTCAGCTCCGGCAATTGTGGCTGCTTAGGGAGTGCATCAATACATGGAGGCCCTTCCTCTCTGTCTCTTCTCTTCAAGACAAACAATGAAGTGGGGGGGTAAGAAAAATCAAGTTTTATGGGCCCGGCGGCATGGCATAGTGACTAAAGTCCTCGTCTTGAACGCCCTGGGATCCCATATGGGTGCCGGTTCTAATCCCGGCAGCCCAGCTTCCCTTCCCATCCAGCTCCCTGCTTGTGGTCTGGGAAAGCAGTCGAGGACGGCCCAGTGCATTGGGACACTACACCCGTGTGGGAGACCCGGAAGAGGTTCCTGGTTCCCGGCCTTGGATCGGCGCGCACCGGCCCGTTGCGGCTCACTTGGGGAGTGAATCATCGGACGGAAGATCTTCCTCTCTGTCTCTCCTCCTCTCTGTATATCTGACTCTGTAATAAAATAAATAAATCTTTAAAAAAAAAAAAAGAAAAATCAAGTTTTAGATTCATAGATGCACCTGATTTACCTATTCAAAAAGGAAAACTCAAAAATAATACATAATTTCTATATCCACGTAGATATGCAAATGCATATCTGGAAGTACAGAATGCACAGTTACATTCAGCAGTATGTTAAAAAGTCGGCTAGTTCACTGCTGGGACAGGCAGGGGCCAGGAGCCTGAGACTCAACCTGGAACTGCTCAGCTACCTGGGGACTCACTGCCTCCCAGAGCGTGCACTGACAGGAAGCTGGAGTTGGGACTCAAACCTGAAGCCCAATGTGCAGACCATCACAGATCTCCACTTTGCTTACTTCTCTGTCAGCGGCAACGGTGCCAAGACCTCCAGGAGAATGGCAGAGGCCCTAATAAGAGAATGATGGCCCACCATTGCCCCTATTCACTTCCTTTGGACGTTCTGTTCACTTACGTGCTAGTGGCCTGGGCAGCTTTCCGAAGATAGTCACACAGATTCATTTATTAAAATTTGATTTCCTCTTTAATCTGTTTTTCATGGGGGCAGAAATCTTCCACATATCATTCCATCAAGGTCAGAAGAGGAAGTCTGAGATCTTGGCTTAAATGGTCTGTCTGCAAGCTCAAGATTCCCCTCTAGCAGGAGATGGAAGACATGCCACCAGCGGTCTCTTTAACATCATACTTTGATGTTCAAGGCAACTCAGGGTGGTGAACACATGCTCACCTGGTTCCCATCCCTGGTTCTGTCTCCTGACCCCAGTTTCCTCTCAGTGCAGCTGGGCTGGCTCAAGTAACTTGGTTCCCAATCACCAACCAAAGACACCTATATTTTGGGTTCTCAGCGCTCAGCTTCGACCTCACTCAGTCTTAACCACTGTGGGCTTTTGGGGCAGAAACCAGTGGAAACGGATCCCATTCATGTGAAAGTCACTCAGATTCTGTCCCCTGTTGGGGGTTAAGCACCTGAAATCTCCTCTATTTCTCACTGCTGGGACACTAACCCTGCCCCCACTTCTCTGCAGTCCTCATCTCCTTCTTGTCTTGGCCCAACCACCAGCTCCAGGTACAATTTGCCCTAAAATAACACTCCCCGCCCAGCTTTGGCTTTTATGTTATTTTATTTGTCCTCATTTTCCATAATAGCTCCTGCAATCAGATTGTAAAGAAATTATTAGGTAAATTTCTTTATTCATCTGCTTATGGTCTGTTTCCCTTCTATGGCCCATAATTTTGTTAATGGAAGGAATCTGCTTCTGCGGTTTGCTGCTGGATCCACATCGCCCAGACTTGCTCTGGCACAGGAGGATCTGATTAGAACCTGACGGATGACGGGATGGGAACTGTGTTCCCGACAGACAGGAATTACAAGGTGCTGGAGCAGCCTTGGTTACTAACCATGGCAAACACAGAACCTTGACCCCTGCTGGAAGGAAAGGCAAACCCAAAATAAGCGACCAGGCTTCATCTCAGAAAATGTGTAATGGCACATTCTCAATCTCAAAGGTATACACAGTTGGCCCTGTTTCTCTGTGCTGGGCAACCATGGTTTTGACTAACAGCAAGCTGAAAATATTTGGGGGGAAAAAGTCAGATCTGTACTGATTGTGCATAGGTTAGTTTCCTGTTGTAGTCCCCACACGACATGGCAGCTATTTACATGGCATACACATTGCACGGGGTGCTGAGGATGAGGAGACGACTTGAAGGACATGCATGGATTCTGTGCTGACTTGAGGCTCTTAGAGATGAAGCACTTGGGTGTTGCCAGACGCTGCTATACACAGGATGTCCTGGCACCAGTTCTGTGCCCCTGCATGTCTCTCTCCAGAAACTACTAATACATCTGATGCTTGTGTGTCAGTGAGGTGTAGCTATATCCAGTCTCCCAGAATTTGAGGTTGAGGAGGAGCCAGGCTTAGGCTTAGCCAGCCTTTGTTACCAGTAGCAAAACAACGCTCTACAATAAAGGCAGGTGTTGCTGTGTGTATGTATGTGTGTGTCCACGCAGAACCCCATTCCTGTGCAGGAGTACCCCCCCAAGTAGGCAAAAGTGAGATGACTTTTGAGTGACAGATGGGGCAGATGTGGCTGTGAAGTCCTCTGCTGGAGGCCTGATGAGGGACTAATGGTTCCCCAATGAGGACAGAATGGGAGTGGACCAGGCGCACCATCTGACCATGCCAAAGGGTGAGACTTCTGCTGGTCTGCCAGCCTGTGTAGCCTCTGAGTGGACAGTCCTTAACGTGTGGCATGTTCTGGTTGAACAACAGAGGAAATCTGCTTTCTTTCTCTCATGACTTTGTGGAGAAGGCTTTGTTCTCACAGATATTCCCCCACACTGAAAAGGGAAGGAAACAGCGTGTTCCCTGGGGGTGACATGGGTGTCAGAACTAGGTATATCAGGAGTCCAACTATGGGAGAAACATGAGCCAGCCCTGGCAGACACCCAGATCATGAGGTGGGAGAGACTTAGTTTGTTTTATATTTTCACCATCATTTTTTGAAGAAAAAATAAAGAATTTATATAAACACATATACATTACTTAGTAGAATGTGATAAAATATAAAGTATATACTACATATGACTGCACAAGTCCAACTTCTCTCTTGCCTTTTTCTGGACAGGTCTACATTTTTCAGGTAACTACCTCTCTGATGAGCCCTCCAGAAGCCAGTGCAGGGTATTAAGCTGCCCCCTGCAATGTCAGCATCCCCAAAAGTAACAAAGTAAATCCCAGCAGCTTCACTTCCAATCCAGCTCCCTGCTAATGCATCTCTGTACACACACACACATTCAAAAAATAAATAAATAAACAGTAAAGAAAGTGGAGGCTGGGACCCAGTGCAGTGGCCTAGCAGCTAAAAGTCCTCGCCTTGAATGAGCTGGGAATACATATAGATGCAGCTCCACTTCCCATCCAGCTCCCTGCTTGTGGCCTGGCAAAGCAGTTGAGGACTGCCCAAAGCCTTGGACCCTACAACCGTGTGGGAGACCTGGAGGAAGTTCCTGGCTCCTGGCTTCAGATTGGCGCAGCATCAGCCGTTGTGGTCACTTGGGGAGATGTTCCTCTCTGTATATCTGACTTAGCAATAAAAATAAATAAATCTTTAAAAGAAAATAAAGTGGAGGCCGGGCTAGGAGCTGCCTGAATGCTGGAAATTACACAACATACCCTTGAGATACCACTAGTTCGAGCAGAAATCACAGGCACAACTGGACAACACTCAAGGGCCTGGTGCAACGGCTCAATTACCTAATTCTCTCCCTTTAAGCACCAGGATTCCATCGGACTCCAATTTGTATCCCAGCTGCTCCACTTCCCATCCAGCTCCCTGCTTGTGGCCTAAGCAGTAGAGGATAGCTCAGGTCCTCGAGACCCTTCTTCCACATGGGAGACCTGGAAGAAGCTCTTGGCTCCTGGCTTCGGATGGGCTCAGCTCTGGTAATTGTAGCTACTTAGGGAGTGAACCAGCCAATGGAAGATATTTCTGTCTCTTCTTTTCTCTGTAAATCTTCCTTTCCAATAAAAATAAATATTTTTTTAAAAAGAAAAGATTGAGTGCATAACTAGCCTATGAAGTGGGGTCTCCTTGTTTCCTATCAGAGAGCCTGGGTTTGAGTTCCAGTTCTGGTTCCCAATTGCAGCTTCTCATCATTGTGGGTCCTGGGAGACAGCAGGGATGATGGCTCAATTGGTTGGGTGCCAGGCAAGTACCCAGGTCTTAATAGGTATCAAGGTCCTGGTTCCTACTGCAGCCAAGTTTATACCCTGGTTGTTGTAGCCATTTGGGGAGTGAATCAGAAAGAGGAATGAGTCCTTCTCAGCTTTTTCTATGAACCTAGTATTGCTCTGATACCAAGGCTAAAGGCAATGCAAGTAAGAACTGACAGGTCAGTATTGCTAATGAACAGCGATGCAAAAACTTCTCCACAAAATATTCAACAGATCAAACACAGCAGCATATTAAAGTAATGATATGGGACAACAAAGGCTTATTCCTTGGATTCAAGGATGCCTTAACATTAAAAAGCATTTGATGTAATGCATCAAGAGTATGGACATGGGAAATGCATCACACAACACTCAACACCCCTTCCTAACTGACAAAAACTACTCTGCAGCCTAGAAATGGAGAGAAACCACGTCAACCTAAGGGGGGTTATATCTACGAACAACTCATTGAGAACCTCACACTGCACAACAAAGGGTTGTCCTAAGGAGTAACACAGGGATGCCCCGTTTTGCCTGGGAGTCACAGTCTTGGAAACCCTCACCAGGGCCATTAGGCAAGCAAAAACACGCAGGGACAGGATAGGGAGCTCAACACTGCTGGTCCTGGCTTGGAAGTGGCAAGAGAAACATGAGGAGATCACATACACACGCCATGCAGGGGCCTGACACTGGAACACAGTGTGGGACACAATCAATGGGCCAGTGTGCACAGGTGACAAGGGGAACTCAGGGTAGGCATCCTCAGATGATGACACCAGAAACGGAGCTGACAGGAGAGGATCTGCAGCACCCTCTGGGCCATGCGAAGAGCAAGGACAAAGAGTAAAAGGGCACAAATGAGTTTAGATAAGTGGAGGCCTACTAAGGCCACCGTGATCAGGTGGGAGGTATGTAAGACTCTCTGGGACTAGACATTTTCACTTCCATTTCACAGAAGAATGAGCCTAAGCTTCGGGAAGCTGATTCAATGGGCTGAGCTCATTCTGCTTAGCAGTAATTTATATTGTTAGAAAATTACATAGGCAAAGCACGCTGTGTAAAAATAATCCAGGGGGTGGGGAACAGAATAAAACAGGATTCAGAAATGAGGCAACTCCTAGAACCAGACCAGGCTCTGATGATCTCCCATCCATCAACGTGGACAACACTTGTAGAACAGCAGGGGTGAGAAGAAATAGAAAACACCTGCTCTGATTACTGCTCAACTAGTAGTTGAAAGCCTGAGTTTACTGGCTCTGTATGGGTTAGCTCTGCAGGGCCAAGTGCAGGCACCTGGTCCAAATCCAGAGTCCCCCACAAAATGTTGGAAGACCTAAGTGAACATCTACTAATATGTACTGGGTCTTGAAGGCACAGGCAATCTGATTCCCAGTCCCCTCAGTTTGACTGAGCACACCGAGGAAGGCCCTGGGTGAGCAGCAAGGCCACAGACACTGCAGAGCAGTGAAGGCTCCGGAGGTCCCAAGAGCCCTACCTCCTTCCCCCCAGCACCGGCAGGCCCAAACAAGCAGCATCATCATCGTTGTGGCTACAGGAGGTCAGCTCAGACCAAGGTGGAGTGGTTCCAAACCAGGCCCTATGCACACCTACTCAGGAACTACAAGGAATCCGACAGAACAGCCCCGGGGAAAGCTCACCTCAGGCTGCCACAGGGGAGACAGGCAAAGGAGAAGAGAACCCAAGTGTGCCGGGAGGCCGGCCATCCTTGGCTTGTCCTGTTGACCCTCACAGCACAGGAGTGGTTTGAGCCAATATCAATGCTAGCAGGGAGGGGGCCTTGAAGGGAGCTTGCAGGATGGACCCCCACCCCCTCCCCAAACTGGCTATTCCTTTCCTGACCTCAGCTCCTGGTGGTAAGGAACAGCCCACTTGGAGGCAAGATACACCTGCCTATATATCCCCTGCACTGCCAGGAGAGGTCCTGAGTGCAGGGGCCGGGGAAGCTCTACTCTGGCACCAACCCCAAACCCTAGGCCCAAGAAGCCAGTCTGGAAGCACCACCAGAGTCATGATTAAGGGCAGGTTCAGCTGAGGGCTCCCCACTGTCCCACTCCTGAGTCCTGGCTCAGCCTTCTGGTCTTCATCCAGGTCCCACTACTGAACGCTGGCCCCAACCTCCTCCTCCCTGTCCCTAGCAGGTGCACAGGGACCTATGGCAGAGAGCCCCACCTGCTGGTCCTCCTGGCTGGAGGAGAACAAAGGCATCACCACCCCCCCACTCCTGGGGAGGTGGCCCTGGCTCGCCCAGCAACAACCACCCCTCCCCTCCTGATGCCTCCTTTCTTGCCCAGGGTCTTCTCCTTACTTGGCACAGTGCAGGTTCTCCTGGATTCGGAGAACCAATGGATGAAGAAAGCCCAGGGTGGCGGCTGGCAGCAGTCAGCATAAGGAGCAACCGCAGTCTCCCCCCTCAAGCCCAGTGGCTCTTCGGTTCACAAACCCAGGCAGAGGGGTGAGAGGAAAGATGGGGCAGGAGGGGAGGGGGGACTTGGCTAACTGTGATCCAAGGAACCCTGGGGCCCTCGGCCCACTGCCCAGCAGCCATGGAACCGTTAGGAAATGGATGGAGATGTGGCAGTCGGGTGGGCAGAGCTTCCTGCCTCTGCTGGGCAGGAGGGAACAGAGTTCAAACATGAGGGGCCAGAGTCAAGAACCAGTAGCATTCATTCATTCACTCATTCATCATTCATTCACTTTTAAGGCTGTCCTCTGAACACAAGGCACCCACTGTGCACCTGTCCCTTTAGGGTGTTTTGTGTGCTAGGCAGTTCCTAAGATAGTAGGTTCAAATGCTGGAGATCATTAGGTAGAGGCAACAGCAAGCCAGAGGACAGAGTTGAGACTGTCTGGGAATGTAAAGCTGATACAAAGTCCCTCCAGAGCCCCAGGCATCACGCATTCCTGAATTAAGAGGCCAAGTCCTTGTTCTCTTCCTCCCTCTGGGCATGCCAGGATGCACCTGAGGACCTTCTGGGTGGGATGCTGATCAGCAAACCAAAAGACCTACGAGGGTATCACATTAAAGAAAATGTATGGGTCTCCCAATGAATAAAATCCTCTGGGACCAGCATAGAGGCAGCTTCACTTTCAGAAAACCTCCTTGTCTCATTATCCTGGACTGACCCTGTAGGGACACTGTGCTATCCCATGTGGGGGGTCCTGTGTGGCTTGGAGCCCACCCAGCATCAGTGCTGGATTGGGTCACACGTCCAAAGCTTCTCAGGTCCACAGTGAGGGGGATTACAGAGGTTCTGCTAACTTTCCTTTGGAACTAGGTTCTCTGATTGGTCTCCTAGTCTGTTCTGAGCCAAGTAGGGAGAAAATATTAAAAAAAAGAAAAAGTCCAGCAATGGGGCCTGGGAGTTGGGGCGGCGGGGAGATAAATGTAACCTTATTATTTATAATAAGAGAATTCTGATTTTGTTCCACAACATTTTTTTAAAGATTTATTTTATTTTTATTGCTAAGTCAGATATACAGAGAGGAGGACACAGAGAGGAAGATCTTTCATCCTTTGATTCACTCCCCCCAAGTGGCTGCAACGGCCAGTGCTGCACTGATCTGAAGCCAGGAACCAGGAACCTCCTCTGGGTCTCCCACACGGTTGTAGGGTCCCAAAGCTTTGGGCCATCCTCAACTGCTTTCCCAGGCCACAAGCAGGGAGCTGGATGGAAGTGGAGCTGCCGGGATCAGAACTGGCACCCATATGGGATCCCGGCGCTTTCAATGTGAGAACTTTTAGCTGCTAGACCACAGTGCCAGACCCTCCACAACATTTCTTAGAGAGGCTTCTCCTAGTTGCAGTTCGCAGAAACCAATTCGTGAATGCTACCTTGGATGGTTTTGGTCCCTTTCTTGTCTTGTTTCCCCACTTCACCTTCATTTCTTGATGTTATCTCCCAAATAAAGTAAGTGATTTAAGTCTGAATTTCATTGTCCTATTTGCAAAAATCAAATCTATGACTATTGGGACAGCAAGTGGTAATCAGGTAAGTGATCTATTGACAGTCATTGGCATGGTCAGTGGCCTACAGTCAACATGTTCATGATGACCATTTAGCTAGTGATAACTGTTGTAGGCTAGTCACACTGGATGGAGACCTGGTAAATTGGGCTGTGGGACAAATAAGAGAGGGAAGTGCTACTTTATGCTTTAGTACTGGTACTTAAGATCTAGGAAGCAATAGGGTTTGGGAATACCCAGCTGGGTGTTTGGCAAACCTGAGGACCCAGGTACATAGTGAAAGCCATTATTCCTTTCTGGCAGCATCCGAATAGGTCCTCAGCTCCTGTAATGAGAAGGAAAACTGAAGGTGGGGCTTGTTTCTAAGGCAGAGAAGTAGAGTTACAGGATGTTGAGGGGTGGGCGTTTGGCCTACTGGTTAAGATGCCAGTTAAGATATCTGTCTTTCACATCATGGTGCCTAGGTCAAATATCGGGCTCTGGCTCCAGTTCCTGACTCCAGCTTCCTGTTAATTCACATCCTGGGAGGCAGCAGGTGGTGTCTCTAAGTCATTGGGTTCCTGTCACCTACGTGGGAGACCTGGATTGAATTCCCATTTTGACGAACTCATTTCCAGTCATTTCAGGCACTTAGGGTAAGGGGGACAGACGCTCTTTGTCTCTCAAATAAATAATTCACTTCTGTAAAGAAAATGGCATTGGTAGGGCTGCTGCTGGGGCATAGTGGATAAAGCCGCACCCTGCAGTGCTGGCATCCTATACGAGTGCCAGTTCAAGTTCAACTCCTCCATTTCCAATCCATTTTCCTGCTAATGGCTTGGGAACACAGCAGAGGATGGCCCAAGTGCTTGGCTCCTGACTCCCATGTGGGTAGCAGAAACTCCTGGCTCTTCAAACTGGCCCAGCTCTGGCTTTTGCAGTCATCTGGGGAGTGAACCAGCAGATAGAAGATCTCTGTCTCCCACATCTCCCGATCTGTAACTATGCCTTCCAAATAAATCACTGAATCTTTTTTTTTTTTAAAGATTTATTCATTTTATTACAGTCAGATATACACAGAGGAGGAGAGACAGAGAGGAAGATCCTCCGTCCAATGTTTCACTCCCCCAAGTGAGCCGCAACGGGCCGGTGCGCGCCAATCCGAAGCCAGGAACCTGGAACCTCTTCTGGGTCTCCCACGCGGGTGCAGTGTCCCAATGCATTGGGCCGTCCTCAACTGCTTTCCCAGGCCACAAGCAGGGAGCTGGATGGGAAGTGGAGCTGCCGGGATTAGAACCGGCGCCCATATGGGATCCTGGGGCTTTCAAGGAGAGGACTTTTAGCCACTAGGCCACGCCGCTGGGCCTATCACTGAATCTTTTAAAAAAGAAAGCACCATTAAAAAAATAAAATGGCATTGGTGGGAGAAAAAAAATGGACTTTATTCTTATTTTCTTGTGTCTCCTTGACAGCACCATTACATGCTATTTTTACCCCGTGCTCCTATTTTGCTGTTTCTATCATGAATACCAGGGTATCTACTGTTTACAAGGATACATAATCCCATCTGGAAAGTAAAATTAGATTTTCTATACTCATTTCCTGCATCTGAGGAGATCTGTTTCCTATCACTCTGAAAACTGCTGGAAGTTTTCCCTCCTGCTGGCTTCTGGCAGTCTCTGTGGCCATTTTCATTAAGCACTGCTGATTGTTTATGATAATTAACATCTTGGATGAATCTTTCTTACAGCATTCATATCATGCTTCCTTGCAACGCTTCAATCCAACGGAGAAGGGTAATCACAGCTCTCAGAGGAGAGGAGATTCAAGACCATCGAAGATAGAGCCCAGCCTCACTGCACACACGTGGCCTGGCACCCCTGGGCGCTGTCTGGGCAGCAGAAGCAGGTGGATGGGTGTTTATTTTTTTCAATTAAGAGGGATTTCCAGGAGTGATGTGACCAAGCTCCCTAACGAGGAGGGGGCCATTTCCTAGAACTGCCCAGTGCCCTGGTTGAGGTCCTTCCCTTTATGGCCTGTGGTGCTGACTTGTCTCTTGAACTTACCTACTCTGTCTCTGGGGGGAAAGCCCACAGCCATGTTTTTATCTGCAAAGTAAATATCCTAACACACATCCCTCCTGATAGGCAAAGATGAGATGAGCCCATTAAAGGAAACATCCAGGGAAGTGTGGGTGGCCTGAGAAGGCATCAGCCATTGCTGAGTACTGGGAGCTTCACTGTGTCAAATGCCACAGAATTGTGAGAAAAATGTAGTCCGACAGCTCGGTCCAGGGGACCAGAGCTGGTGCCACTGTTTCTTTTTTTTTTTTTTTTTTAAGATTTATTCATTTTATTACAGCCAGATATCCAGAGAGGAGGAGAGACAGAGAGGAAGATCTTCCTTCCGATGATTCACTCCCCAAGTGAGCCGCAACAGGCCAGTGCGCGCCGATCCGATGCCGGGAACCTGGAACCTCTTCCGGGTCTCCCACGCGGGTGTAGTGTCCCAAAGCATTGGGCCGTCCTCAACTGCTTTCCCAGGCCACAAGCAGGGAGCTGGATGGGAAGTGGAGCTGCCGGGATTAGAACCGGCGCCCATATGGGATCCTGGGGCTTTCAAGGCGAGGACTTTAGCCGCTAGGCCACGCTGCCGGGCCCAAGAATATTATTATCTTGAGTCATAGAATCTTAAAGTGGAAAGTTGCCTAATGCAGAATCTGCCGAGTTCAGTCTCAGTAGAGCTGAGCAATTCTAGGAGTGTTCCTTTCCTTAAATGGTAGTTCTTACCACCACTGAAAATAAAAATTCCTCAAAATGCCAACGAGACAAGAGCCTTAGAGGGGGGAGGGCAGAGAGAGAAGACACACAGAACAGGAGAGAAGTATGCCATCTGGTGATTCACTCCCCAAGTGCCCACAACAGCATGTTAAGGTTAGGGTTAGGGTTAAGGCTAGGTTCAAATAGGGTTAGAACTAGGTTCAGGTAGGGTTAGACTTTGAGTCAATCTAAAACTAGGAACCAAGAACTCTATCAAGGTTTCCCATGGGATGGTGTCACTTGCTGCCTCCTAGGATGTATATCAACATAAACTTGAATCATATGGAATTCGGACTACATCCTATGCTTCCTGCTATTGATGGTATCTATGCAGTTGCTTAACCCACTGTGCCACAATCTCTTTATTAAATGGAAATTTTAGAGGTTCCTGTGTATCACTAATTTTTAGACCACATCCTGAATGAATGGCTTCAACTGTGGACATGTCACTCGGTTCTAGGAGGTCAAATGCGTGTTCTTGCCACTTCTCTGGTTGAATGCAATGTCTTCAACGTTTTTGCTTTCAATTCTTCTAAATTCAGTGCCTGCTTAAAAAATTTTGACATTACACATAAATTTTGTATCATAAATTTAAACAGGGTTAAATTATGAAATTATAGTTATTTTCAGTTTTTTGTTTTAAATGATAATGTAGTAAATCAATGGTTGTGCAATGTGGTGTAACATCTTAATATCTGTATATGAGGTGTGATGATAGAGTAAGTGACATGTCTATCACTTCAAACACTTACTATTTTTTCTTGCATTGAGTAAATATGAAGTGTTTAACAGAAAAATGTTTACGAATAAAATTACTCCTAGATGTGCCCAGTGTTTTTGCTCCTCTCTGTGTTACTCCCATAGAATTAGTCCTCAGAGGGTTGGGTTTCCAAATTGTTCCTTTAATGGTCTAGAAAGTTTCTACCCTTAGCAGGCTTAAGATAAGATTCGGGATAGATAAGAGAGACCCAGTCCCCTTCTTTTTTTTTCTATACTGGGAAACGGGTTGTGGGAAGAGTGAACAGTCAACTGAGCAGAATATTCTTGTAGGAAGAAAGAGTAAAGATGGAAGTCAAGGGTTTGAGTATAACAAATCTCTCTCTTTTTTTAAAGATTTTTTTTAATGGAAAGTCAGATATACTGAGAGGAAGATCTTCCATCCGTTGATTGACTCCCCAAGTGGCCACAATCGTTGGAGCTGAGCCGATGTGAAGCCAAGAGCCAGGAGCTTTTTCTGGTTCTCCAATGCAGTGCAGAGTCCCAAGGCTTTGGACTGTCCTTGATTGCTTTCCCAGCCACAAGCAGGGAGCTGGATGGGAAGTGGGACCACCAGGATTAGAACCGGCGCCTATATGGGATCCCAGCATGTGCAAGGTAAGAACTTTATCATGCTAAGCCCAAATCTCTCTCTCTTTCTCTTTTTTTTAAAGATTTATTTATTTTTATTGTTAAGTCAGATATACAGAGAGGAGGAGAGACAGAGAGGAACATCTTCGGTCCGTTGGTTCACTCTCCAAGTGGCCGCAACGGGTGGTGTTGCACTGATCTGAAGCCAGGAGCCAGGAACTTCCTCCAGGTCTCCCATACGGGTGCAGGGTCCCAAGGCTTTGGGCCATCCTTGACTGCTTTCCCAGGCCATAAGCCGGGAGCTGGATGGGAAGCAAGGCTGCCAGGATTAGAACCGGTGCCCGTATGGGATCCTGGTGCGTTCAAGGCAAGGACTTTAGCCTCTAGGCCACCTTGCCAGGCCCCAAATATATATATATTTTTAAATATTTATTGTCATCTGTTAAAAGGCTGTGTGTGTGAGAGAGGGAAATCTCCCATCATCTGGTTCATTCTCCAAACATTGCAGCAGCCATGGCTGGGCTAGGTGAAAGTCAGGAGCCAGGAACTTCATCTGGGTCTTGTGTGGTGGCAGGGACCCAAGCACTTGGACCATCCACTGCTGCCTTCTTAGGTACATCAGGAGGGAGCTGGATGGGAAACTTTGCAAGAGGCGACTGAGCTGGCTGTGGCACCATGCCGGCCCCTCAAATTCTATTTCTTATTTACCTCTTTATCTAAGTCGGTTTCGACTTGGAATCAGTCTTTGCCATTAGAAGACTGTACTTCTTGTCATGCAGTGGAGTGGACACCTCTCCCGGCCATGGCAGGCAGCTTGCTCTTGAGATCAGGATGTTGTGACCCATATCAGTTATTTGTGGGCCAGGATGGCCAGGATGTGGACCCCAGTAGTGAAAGCAGTGACAATTCAGAAACCCCAAGGTTCTCTGTCTCTCCAGAGCTTTCTCTCTCTACCCTAGCACTTTTCTCCAGCCTATCATTTTGAATTCCTTAAAAGCCATCACATTGCTATAAATCCAATTACGTTGTGTTGACAAACAATATATTGTATTGACCTATGTAACTTTTCGTTCCTGGAAAGCAAAAGAAACCAGTCTTGGTTATAAAACCTCTCTTCTCTAGACCCCAGTGTACCTGAGAAAGTGTCCCAAATGCTAGCGTTGGCTTAACTCAAGTGCCAGCTCCCATCGTGCCACGGCCACGTGGGGGCTGGTGGGTTGGATTCTTGCCTGAGCCCACCTCACATGACACTTGGGGTGTCCCTGACTCTTTCTGATGATGACCTCTGTGAGTTGGGGAGGTGAGCAGCAGGATCAGAGGCCAGCAGCCTCCTGAGCCCACAGGGCTCTTGGGATGGGTCTGTCCTTCTACCTGCGATTGTGTGGTAGGAAGTCAGAAACTTTCTCTGCTGAATATTCTCTTCAGTAAAACTCTCCCTGGCTCCACACATGATTCTGCCCAGGACTTTTATCCCTTCAACCTGTTTTGTGGGTCCCCACTGACAGCTGTGCTGGGAAAGCACCCATTCCTGTGTGATTACTCCCATGTGCGATGGTGAATACCAACCAGCGAGTAGATGCCGCCTAGACTCATCTTCCGGACTCATCTCCAGGGCTTTGACACTGGGGCACCACAGTGTGGTGACCTGTATGTGAATCTCGGTGATGGGCCCCAGTGTTTGTATGTACTCCCGGCGTCCCCACATACTTCGCTTACACTTGGCTGAACATGTGTGTTCCTCAAAATCAAGATCTTCTTGAGACCCCCTCACAGTTTCCCTTTTATCTTCATGTCCAATGAGGCAAGCAGGTGGACATCACGAAGCAAGGACAGTGCTTGCCTCGGGCTCAGTTTAGAGTCAATTTGTGACTGCTGCCTGACTGGTTTTTCTTGGGAGGGATAGATTCAAGAACTTACTTAGTTCATTGAATTGCAAATAAACAAATAAGGGGAATGTGAGACAAGTCAAAGAAGCTTGTATTTGGTCTGTGCCTACCCTGGTGTAGTTGTGCTATTATCGATCTTTCTGTGTATTATTATATATTATCATATTATAAAAATACAATTCCACATGATACATAAAATTACTCCTAAAATTTACTGTTTTAATTAAACAGTCATAGAATTGATAGTGTATTTAAGGTTTATCCACCTCGAGCACCTATCAATACTTCATTGTTATGGCTGAATGAGAATTCACTGCAGGAATGAATACACTGCAGTTGGCCTCACCTTTGACAGACATTTGGGTTATTTCTGCCTTTGGTCTGTGGCACTCAGCACTGCTGTCGGACTTGGATTCCAGAGTAGAAAGTCAAGTCAGGACCAGTCTCTTCTGTACCTGACATGTGGGAGACCTAAAGGAAGCTCTTGGCTCCTGGCATCGACTGGGCCCAGCATTGCGATCATCAGGAGAGTAAACCAGTAGATGGAAGATAAGTATTGCTGTCTTCTTACAGAAACAGTGCAGAACTGGCCACTTTGATTTTTCTTTTGAACCGGTGTTCTTCCATGGAGCCAAAACGCTGGCCCAGGGCTGTTTTGATGAATTCTGATAAGGCACTTTTAATGTTGCAGTATCTTAGATTCCTAGAGAAGATGACAGGGTCACACTTTGCATGTATGATGGGACTGGGATGATCATCATCAAAGGCCAAACGCAAGGGTGAAACGTTCTGCTGGGTGGGCCCTGTAGAAACAGTGGCACCAGGGCCCGGCGGCGTGGCCTAGCGGCTAAAGTCCTCGCCTTGAAAGCCCCAGGATCCCATATGGGCGCCGGTTCTAATCCCGGCAGCTCCACTTCCCATCCAGCTCCCTGCTTGTGGCCTAGGAAAGCAGTTGAGGACGGCCCAATGCATTGGGACACTACACCCGCGTGGGAGACCCGGAAGAGGTTCCAGGTTCCTGGCTTTGGATCGGCGCGCACCGGCCTGTTGCGGCTCACTTGGGGAGTGAATCATCAGACGGAAGATCTTCCTCTCTGTCTCTCCTCCTCTCTGTATATCTGGCTGTAATAAAATGAATAAGTCTTTAAAAAAAAAAGATAATAATATTCTAGAGTAAACAATTGAGTAAAGTGCAAATACAGTTTTGACTACTGATAAAAAAATCAACTGCACGTGCAGGTATGATCATTTACAGAACTGCATGCAATCTGAAGCCTCCTTGAATATAATAACTACAATACACATAAACAGTAGGAATTCAAGCACTGAGCATGACGTATCTCTAAAATAGTAAATTTGGGATTGGCAAGAAGAGATAGTTTCAGGGTAGAAATGGACAGTCCACACCACTCTCAGAAAACAGAAATCTGAACTCAAAAGAATCAGGCATTACACAACTTGGAGCTGAATAGGCTTACAGTGTGTCCACACTTCCTATCTCTAAAGTTCTTGCAAGGCCAGACATTGCAACTATGAAAGGACATGTGTCACCCCACCCCTCTTGCTGTTTCATTATTGACAAACTGTCCTGCCCAGCCAGTTACTCAGCGCCATTGCCACCGTGGGAGTCATAGCAGGTAAAGTGGACATCTTACTTTTAAAAATTTGGAATAGGGAAAGTATTGTATTATTTTTATTTCTTAATAATTCATTTACTTAATGGAAAGGCAGAGTTACACAGAGAGAAGGACAGACAGACAAGGAAAAAGATTTTCCTTCTGCTAGTTCAGTCCTAAATGGCCGCGGCAGCTGGAGCTGAGCCAATCTAAAGCCAGGAGCCAGGAGCTTCTTCCAGGTCTCCCACATGGGTGCAAGGCCCAAAAGAACTTGTGCTATCCTCAGTTACTTTCCCAGACCACAAGCAGGGAGCTGGATGGGAAGCGGAGCATCCAGACATGAATCAGAGCCCATATGAAATTCTGGCACTTGAAAAGGGAGGATTAGCCAATCTAGCCATTGCATCGGACACCAAGATGATTTTTTCCTATGTTCAATTGCTATGGGAAAATGAATGGAGCAATTGCATTTTATCAGATACCATTCACTCCACTCTGACCCAAGGAATCAGATCCTGGTGTGTTGGGGAGCCATGCTTGGGGCGGAACGTTCTCTCTCCTGTCATCACAGCTGGATCTTTCCACAGCTCTTCAGCCACCATGACTGGGATCTTCCCAAATGCTGCCCTTGTTGTAGTCATTGCCGCGTGGGCTGTTTTTGCATCTGGTGAGTTACTTGCTCTTTTTTTTTAATTTATTTTAAAATTTTTATTTGAAAGACAGATTTTACAGAGAAACGGAGGGATAGAGAAAGATTTTCCATCCACTGGTTCACTCCCAAAATGATCACTACAGCAAGTGCTGGACTGATCCAAAGCAAGGGACCTCCTACAGGTCTCCCACACAGGTGCAGTTTTGAGTCATCCTCCAGTGCTTTCCCAGGCCATAAACAGGGAGCTGGAAGGGAAGCAGAGCAGATAGGACACAAGCCAGTGTCCATATGGAATGCAGGTGCTTGAGGGTAGAAGACTAGCCTGTTGATCCACGGCGCCAGCAGGGGCCGGTTTCCTGTGGTGTGGCTGGAATCCTGTAAGGTGAACAAGAGGTGTGCCTGAGGTGAGTTGTGTGTAATCTTCCTTTCCCACATCACTGATGCAGAGAAGGTTCACCCAGCGGCGGTAACAGCTTTCTCATTTTTCTTCAGTAACTCACTCTCCATTAGCTCTCTCTCTCCCTGCAATTTTTTTTTTTCAAGTTTTCCTCATCTTAAAACTGAAGGGATTCAGAACAATTCTTTACATCAAAAGACGTCATTTCCTTTTTATCCCTCTCCCTGTCAAATCTGTCTGCCGCTGCAAAAGTCCTTACCTTTCCCTGAGCCTCACCCTGGGGGGGCCTGAGGGGCGGGACCGCATTCCTTCCTGCCACCTGCACCCTGCCCCGTGCTCACCCTCTGGGAACACACCGTGACTCAGCCACTTCCCCATCCCTGCCTTGAAGGTTGTCTGGCCTCCGTGTTTTCCTTCTTTCTCTCCGTGAGTCTGTATCCAGCACTAGAGTTCAATGGGCAGAACACTTCGTGCATCACATAAATCCATGTCTTTTGCATATTTCCACGGTGACGTTTTCCCATTGCTGTTCCCTGAGAATATCTGTGTTCTCCGATGTGTCCCTGGCATCCGGCCCACACCCTCCATGCTGCTGCCATGCTTTTCTTTGGTTAGTGCAACTCCTAGCTTTGCTAAACCCAAAAGCTTTTGGGACATGAGGAGTCCTCAAAAGTTCATGGAAAATGTGTGCTATCGGAAAAAAACTATGCATGGATTTCAAATTCTTTTGCACTGAAATAAGCATGTCTTTAATCTCATTTTTCCTTGTATTCTTTGAAGCTTTATTGTTTTAAAAGATTTATTTATTTTTATTGAAAAGTCAGATATACAGAGAGAAAGAGAGACAGAGAGGAAGATATTCACAATGGCCAAAGTTGTGGTAATCCGAAGCCAGGAGCCCAGAGCCACTTCTACATCTCCATGCAGTGCAGAATCCCAGGCTTTGGGCCATACTCGACTGCTCCCTAGGCCACAAGCAGGGAGCTGGATGGAAAGCAGAACTGCAGGGATTAGAACCAGCACCCATATGGGATCTGGTGCGTGCAAGGTGAGAACTTTAGCTGCTAGGCTAACACGCCGGGCCCAAAATCAGTGTCTCTTAAAGCATCTCAACCCAACTACTCCACAGTAACCCTCAACGTAGAGCAGGTTTTCTAAAAGTAGCTGGCAATAGTGTCATTATTTTCCCATGACAATTCAGGGCCAGAATTCAGATCCCCGTTTTATGAGATATGAGGGGCAGAAGGTTCCTGACTTTACAGTTCTCTAGAGGGAATCGGCCCCTCTTTAACGAGATCTGACACCTACTGTATGCCAGCTAGCCTTTCCCTCCTCAGATCTCCCTGCTCCAGGCAATCCTCTGTGTGTGTTTGTCTTCCAGATTTCCCTCTCCCAACGGCTTCCAAGGGGGCTCTCCTAGAAGAGACAAAGGTGAGCTCTGCTTGCTTGGTCTCCACCATGGCAACGGGTACACATCCAGTTTCGCTCCTACCCTAGCTCTTCCTTCTGGGAGTTGGGGAACAGAGGGCACTTGTGTAGGAATGACACAAATCACAGCTGCTCAGTCACTAAGAATATTAGCACATTTTATATGTTCTGGGCTCTCTTTTCCTGGGCGTTAATCGCACCAGCTCCAGTGACTCTCCTGTGGCCCATTCAAGTTGGTCCTATACAACAGCGGACACTCTTTCCTCCACAATGTGCCCAGTCATATATGCCACCTCCTTCACACCAAGACCCTGGGATCTCCCTGTCAGTTCTCTCCTCTGTCTTATCCTGACTGGAACCAGTTTGAGCCTGCTGGCACCTGAGGCATCACATATGATAAGCACTCAGCCAAGTTCACAATAATTTCTGACCCTGAAACACATGTCCTACTTTTGTCACCTAACAAGCACATTTTGTGATTGGTAGGTCAAGTATCTTCATCTTTTAAATTCTTTTTAATTTATTTGTTTGAAAGAGATGGAGAAAGAAAGAATCATGCATTTGCTGTTTCGCTCCCCAAATGGCTGTAACAGCTAGACCTGGGCCCAATCAAAGCCAGGAACCAGGAACTTCACCCAGATCTCCCCTGTTAGTGCCAGGAACTCATTATACTTGGGTCATCTTCTGATGCTTTCCTAGGCACGTTAGCAGGGAGACGGATTGGAAGCTGAGCAGCCAAGACTTGAACCAGCACTTCCATAAGGGATACTGGTGTCACAAGCCACAGTTTTACCTGCTATGTTACACCAGTCCCAGATTCTAAATGAGGAACTTATGGGGGCGACGAAGGAGTTCACAGCTTAGACAGAATACTCTAACTACATATGCACTGTTAGTGCTAAGTGCCAGGGTCCAACAGGGGCTTCTAAAAGCCAATCCCCTAACTTTGGATCTGCTGTTGCCTCCTCCTCAACCACGCTCTGAGCATGGCCTGAGGGCCGCAGGGAGCGAGTCCGAAGCAGTGGTCGGTGTCCACCTTCAGGCTGAATGCATGAAGAACATACACAAGTGCTGGCTTCTGTCCTACTTCAAGCCTAGCGAACCCATATGTGGCAGCGACCAGGTTACCTACAATGGCGAGTGCCATCTCTGCTCCAAAATCCTGTAAGTACTAGTACTCTTTTTCCTTCTCAAGCTGGGAAGGCTAATGGTGCCGGGAGTGGGGAGCGGGCAAAATAGGGGTGACATCCTCATCCCGCTTTCTCTGTCATCCAGTTGGCTCTCCACCTCCAGAGACTCCATTGTTTCCATCTTGTTCTGCTTTTCTCTTTTTTTTCTTTAATATTTATTTATTTTTATTGGAAAATCAGATATACAGAGAGGAAGGTTTTCCATCCACTGAATCACTGCCCAAGTGGCCACAATGGCCTGAGCTGAGCCAATACGAAGACAGGAGCCAGGAGCCTCTTTCAGTTTTCCCACATGGGTGCAGGATCCCAAGGCTGACTGCTTTCTCAGGCCACAAGCAGGGAGCTGGGAGGGAAGCGGGACCACCGGGATTAGAATCAGTACCCATGTGGGATCCAAGTGCATACAATGCAAGGACTTTAGCCACTAGCTACTGCTGTGGGCTCTCTGCTCTGCTTTTCTAGGTTTAGGGGTCCCTATTCAGATCCTGCAGGGACAGAGAGTCACTGAAGAGAGAGATCAAGCAAAGGGAACTCAGCAGCAGGTGAACAGCACCCAGATAACAAGACTACAGAACACCCAGCCGCCTCCCAGACCAAGGAACCAGAGGATGAAGCTGGGTGACACATATTCCCAATTAACAGCTTCTTGATCCCTGAGTAGATATTATTCCTCAAAACACCTTCCTTTCATTGTCAGCACAGTTTGTGATTCAGCCTTTGGGCCTGTATCACGTTGGAAGCTTTAGGAAACAACACCCTTATGAGTCAGGAGACATCAAGGAAGAACCAACCCAAAAGGAGAAGTTGGGCCCGGCAGCGTGGCCTAGCGGCTAAAGTCCTCGTCTTGAAAGCCCCGGGATCCCATATGGGCGCCGGTTCTAATCCCGGCAGCTCCACTTCCCATCCACCTCCCTGCTTGTGGCCTGGGAAAGCAGTTGAGGACGGCCCAATGCATTGGGACACTGCACCCGCGTGGGAGACCCGGAAGAGGTTCCAGGTTCCCGGCTTCGGATCGGCGCATCGGCCCGTTGCGGCTCACTTGGGGAGTGAATCATCGGACGGAGGATCTTCCTCTCTGTCTCTCCTCCTCTGTGTATATCTGACTGTAATAAAATGAATAAATCTTTAAAAAAAAAAAAAAGAAGAAGTTGTCCCTAGCATCTGTTCTCTTCTTTAAAGAGGAAATTCACACCCTTGTCCGGCTCACATTTAGAGAGTAAGTCCACTATCTTGGGAGAAAAGCAGGGGCCTAGTAGACAGCCAGCCTCTGTGCCTACAGTGCTGGCATCCCACATGGGCATCAGTTTGAGTCCTGGCTGTCCCACTTTTGATCCAGGTCCCTGCTAATATGCTTGGGAAAGCAGTGGAGAATGGCTCAAATAGAAGACTCAAATAGGAGACCAGGAAGAAACTCCTGGCTTCTGGTTTCAAATAGGCCCAGTCTCAGCCATGGTGGTCATTTAGGAAGTGAATTAGCAGATGGAAGCTCTGTCGCCCTGTCTCTCCTTCTCTCTCTCTGTAAATCTGCCTTTCAAGTTAAAAAAGAATAATAATAATCTTAAAAAAAAAGAAAAAGAGGGAGAAGCAAAGACACAGCACAGGTTAAATTTCTGTCTCTCCTCTTCCTCCTCTTGGCTTTTCCTCCAGAGAAAGAACAATACCCTTTTTCATTGAAATGGGAAGCGCTTGGCTGGGCATACTCGGGACTTTTTTTTTTTTTTTTCATTCCTGGCTGTACAAATACTAAAACTCACGCTAGAAAGCACAAAAGAGCTATGAAGTAAACAACCTGGGTGCCTGTCTCAATTGCTGGCATGGACACCTGGCCATCAGAACGCCTGGAGACCCCCAGCACCTCAGACTCAAAGGACAAGGGAGACATCTGAGAGAGGGCCTCCCAGGAGTTCCCCTCAACTGCATTCAAAGAATGATATTCATAGCAGGTGTTCTGAGGCTGACAAAAAAAATATTAAATTGTCCCAATCTAATTTGGGTTAATGGCAACCTAATTACAGAAGCACTCTTTCACAAAACAGACTTCTCCAAGGGCCTTCCTTCTCCATTTGCACAGCTACCTCTGCCAAAAGTTCACTTTTGAATGACGACATCAAAACCAAAGGGGAACAACTTACTGAAGGTCTGATGGCTGTGAATGGGCTAAAATGTACTCTTTTTTTTTTTCAAAAATTGGGTTGACATTCAGACGACACAGAATTAATTACTGCAGAATAAACAAATCAGTGACATTTACATCATTTATACTGCCAGCTAAATACTACCTTTGTTTAGTTTCAAAGCACCTCCATCACATAACACAACGCCACATCTATTAGGCAGCTATTTTGCATTCCCTCCTTCCATCAGTCCCTGGTAGCCAGCAATCTGCTTTCTGTTCTGTTGCTGTGGATTTAGTGTTGTGTGTGTGAATGTGTGTTTTAAAATCACTGTGAGCAGAATATCTTCTTCTCAAACTTAGCCCAAGATAATGAGGTAAAATTTGGTCATCACATATTATTTACCACAGAGGAAAAAAAATAATTTCACAACAATTTCTTTCAGATTTCAAGGGCTTAACCTAACTAAACTGCATGATGGACTATGTGTAAGTAAAGTTACTTTCATTTTTCCCTTTCAGAGTTATATAGATGTATTTAAGAGCAAATGGTTGTAGAAAATTTTAATGTTAGGAAAAATTTTAAACATAAGAAATGTTATATAATAATATACATAATGAAGTTCATATACCTAGCACATAGATTCAACAAAGTGTCAAGTTTTTGCCCCATGTCCTTTCTCTGTTTCTTTTCTATTTTCTTTGATGAAGTACTTTAGCCCAAGCATCAGGCATTGTACCATTCACTCTCATGCAGCAGAAGGTATCTGGAAGAAGTAAGAAAGCATCCTTAACACAATGCTGTCACTACACTGAATTACAGCCTTTTCATCTTCTCGGGGTACCTCCTCTCCAAAGTACCTGATAATTCAATAGTAAAGGCATGGGCCACCCTTTCTCGTTCTTGTCAGTGTCTAAGCTATTAAAACAAAAACCACCACTTGGAATGGGAACAGATATTATGAAACTGGAAGAATCAGAACTTCCCTTAGGCCTGGGTTGAGATATTGTCATTGTCTTTGAGGCCACTGGAGTTAAACAAGAACAGCTGATGCCATAGAGCTATCTGCGGCATGATGAGGCGCATGGCAGTGAGATTCGGACTAATCATTAATCATTGCAGAAGAGGAAATAAAGCAGGCAAAGCAGGGCAGTGACATATATAATGCAGTCATAACTGTATCACAATATTTTCCAACACAAACTTAATCATGAGTGCACAGGCTCATCTGATAACAGGGAAACACACACATTTCCTGGGAAGGTCTACAGGCTGAATGTTCTGTAGTTCCATTAAAGAAAAATCATAATTCGCAGAAAAGCCTGTTTCATCCTCTCCTCTCACATCTGGACTCCACCTCCATTCTCAGCCCTTGTCAAATGCCCCTCTGTTTCAAACTCTTAGCTTCACAGAGATGCACTGAAAAGTCAAGCCTATCTACAGAACGGTGTCTACCGTGCTCCAAGCATCACTGCGTACTAAAGCACACGTGAATGCAAAACAGGGGAGAAAGGTTTAAGGATCATGGGGGAGATGTGACAAGGAAAATACAAAAGTATAAACTGGTAAAATAGCAATAAAAATAAATAACAATAAAATAAAATCTTAAAAAAAAAACATTTATTTATTTTTATTGCAAAGGCAGATATACAGAGAGGAAGATCTCCCATCTGTTGATTCACTCCCCAAGTGGTTGCAACAGCCAGAACTTAGACAATCAGAAGCCAAGAGCCAAGAGCTTCTTCAGAGCCTCCCATGTGGAGCCTCCCATGTGCAGGGTCCCAAGGCTTTGGGCCATCCTCAACTGCTTTCCCAGGCCACAAGCAGGGAGCTGGATGGGAAGTGGAGCTGCCGGGATTAGAACCGGAACCCATAAGGGATCCTGGCACATTCAAGGCAAGGACTTTAGCCACTAGGCTAACACGCTGGGCCCTCTTCCTGTCATTTTAAAAAGAAGGATTTATTTATTTATCTTGAAAGAGTTACAGAAAGGAAAGGAGAGACAGAAAAATAGCTTCCACTCATGGTTCACTCCCCACATGGCCTCATATGACCCATATGGAATCCTGGTGCGTTCAAGATGAAGACTTTAGCCGCTAGGCCATGGCGCCAGGCCCAAAAATTACTGTTTTATTTTTTAAAGATGTATTTCTTTTGGGGCTGGCATGATGGCTCAATTGGCTAGTCCTCCCCTTCAAGTATCGGGATCACATATGGGTCTGGTTCATGTCCCAGCTGCTCTACCTCCCATCCAGCTCCCTGCTTATGGACTGGAAAAAGTATGAGAGGATGACGCAAAGCCTTGGGAACCTACACCCATGTGGCAAACCTGGAGGAAGCTCCTGGCTCCTGGCTTCCAACCAGCTCAGTTCCGGCTGTTGTGGACACTTGGGCAGTGAACCAGCAGATGAAGATCTTTTCTGTATTTCCTCTCTCCGTAAATCTACCCATCATGTTTTCTGTACCCATGGGAGTTACCAGAGACATTGCTGGGGTCCACACCCTCATCCAGGTATCCACATGCTTTGCTCCCCTTTTCCCTGCCCAGTGCCACTCTTCTTCTGCAATGAAATTAGAATGTTTCAAGCCTGCAACTGCCAAGTGAAGGGGTATGGTTACCAAAATGATGGCTTTTTTTTTTTTTCTGAATTTCTCCAAATTCAATTTCTCTAAGCAGATAATTCTCTTGCAGGACAGTTCCTGAACTGATCAGAAAGAATAATCTACACCTCCAGATCACCAAGCACATCCTCTTTGGAGGAAAATTCTGGCAATGGAGGAAACCACTGGTTAGGATTCAACTCCTGGGCTTGCTTTTGCAGTAAATGATTCTCAGCAGATCTCCTGCTTGGCCAACATGTCTCTTGTCTCTAAGCTATAAGACTCTTGCCATGGGCTTTTTTTTTTTTTTAAACATTTATTTATTTTTATTGCAACTCAGATAAATACAGAGAGGAGGAGAGACAGAGAGGAAGAGCTTCTGTCTGATGCTCTAACGCTCTTTAAAGTTCCCAGGGTAATGTCACCTAGGACTAAGGAAATTCACTCAACACGGTCTACTACTAGTAGAGGTGAAGTTATAGTCCCTTGTTCCAGTTTCAACTTGGTTCTCAGGCCACAGCACAAGAAAGAACGAGACCACAGGGCTGGCTTGGTGGTGCAGCAAGCTGATCCTCCGCCCTGTGGTGTTGGCATCCCACCTGGGTGCCAAGTCGTGTCCTAGCTTTTCCACTTCTGATCAAGCTTTCTGCTTACGGCCTGGGAAAGCAGTGGATGGAGGACGGCTCAAGCCCTTGGCTCACTGCACTCACGTGGCAGACCCAGAAGAGGATCCTGGCTCTCAGTTTTAGATCAGCTCAGCTCCAGCCATTGTAGCCATCTGGTGAATCAATCATCAGATGGAAGACTTTCATTCTCTCCTCTCTTAAGAATCTGCCTTTTGGGGCCCGGCACGGCAGTCTAGCAGCTAAAGTCCTCACCTTGCATGTACCAGGATCCCACATGGGCACTGGTTCCCCATATGGGCACCAGTTCTAATTCCAGTAGCCCCACTTCAGATCAGCTCAGCTCCAGCCTTGAGGAGTGGAATCAGCAGACAGAAGATCTTTCGCTGTCTCTCCTCTCTAAATCTGACTTTCCAATAAAATAAATAAATTCTAAAAAAAAAAAAAATCTTCCTTTCAATAAAAATAAAATAAACCTTCAGGTATTTTCTGAAATGAATCTCAGGTAACATGCAGTAATAAACAAAAAGCCCTCCCAAATTCAGGGACTCTGATGCAAAATCAGACTTAAGCATCATCTTCTTCAATTATCTTTGAGTATTCTGATGACATCAATATCCTACAAGCTAAAAAGTCTGATTTACTTATTTTTATTACAAAGTCAGATATACAGAGAGGAAGAGAGCCAGAGAGGAAGATCTTCCGTCTGATGATTCCCTCCCCAAGTGACCGCAAGCGGCCGGTGCTGCACCAATCTGAAGCCGGGAACCAGGAACCTCTTCCTGGTCTCCCACGCTGGTGCAGGGTCCCAAGGCTTTGGGCCATCCTTGACTGCTTTCCCAGGCCACAGGCAGGGAGCTGGATGGGAAGTGGAGCTGCCGGGATTAGAACCGGCTCCCATATGGGATCCCGGGGCTTTCAAGGCGAGGACTTTATTTATTTTTTTTTAAATATTCATTTATTCATTAATTACATTGCATTACATGACACAATTTCATAGGTACTGGGATTCCCCCCCCTTCACCCCAAACCCTTCCCCCATCATGAATTCCTTCACCTTGATGCATAACCACAGCTCAAGTTCCGTTGAGATTCCCTAATTAAAAGTTTACACCATACAGAGTCCAGCATCCCACTTGTCCAGTTCAAGTTCAACCGCCTCTTAGGGAGGCCCTCTCAGGTTTGTAGGCAGAGCCAGCAGAGCGTCACCTCGATCAATTAGAAGCACCAACATATCATCAGCAACAGTCCAGGTATGATGAGGCTGGTGCAGAGTCCACTGATTGACATAGTCCGTCTTAGGGTTTCCCCTTGTCCAGTTTTCCGCTGCAAGCATAAAGCTGAGGTGGTTGATTCATCTACTCCATTTTCCATCTTTTTTTGATTAATGCTTTGATTCCTCCATTTTGTTCAGGGGAATCCCCCTAAAAAAAACTTTGAGGCATTCCCAGTCCAGGCTCCTACATGTACTACTAGTAAGCACAGTGCCCGCCACCGTCCATCACTCCGATCAGCTGATGGTTTTAACCCCTGGGTTGGTTCTCTTCTGAGCCCCGACCTCTATTGGAACCAATGAGTATCGCATCTCTCCCCGGCTCTGCCAATCACACTCTTGTCCCTCACCTAAACCAGTGGGAGGAGTGCTGGTCGGGTGTTGCATTCCCTGCTAGCACAGGCCATTTCACCTTGGCATTTTGTGTTTTGTACTGTTTTTTTTTTTTTTTTTTTTTTTTTCGCAACCAAACACGGCCAGGCCCCCACACAGTTTCAGCACTTGGGCTTGCCAGTGGATGACGTGAACCGACTCAGCCTGGTCTGCCCCAACCCGAGCCAAGTGTATTCCAGTGGGTCACATTCCAAAGCCTCTTCTGGGTTATTTACCTCCATGCTTCTTGCGTTTATTTGTAGAGTCAGAGTCCTGTCAGAGGATCTGTTCAGGTTCCTCCCTCCGACTCCTTCATGGTGTCGGGCTTCACGCATTCCAGCAGGTCCTTCGGCCAGCACCGCTCTTCAATCCATTCTGGTTCCTGCTGTTGAGAGTTTCAGCCCAGCCACGGCTCGTCCATACCCACGCATATCTCATATATGGCTCAGATGGGGTTGAGGCCTAGCCGAGCCCGTCCAACGTCTATCCTGGTCCTCCAGAGCACCAAACTGTGCTGTGGTCTAATCCGGCATGGTGCGTCAAAGCCGAATTGATATTTGTGCCAAGGGATTACCACTGTGACCCGACCAGAACTCAGCCTCCCTCCAGTTCCTGTGCCCCTTAGTGGTTGGCTCCACGCAGCCAAGGCCTCCACCACGCTCTCCAACCAGGCCTGTTGCCAGCCAGTGTTAACTATGCCAGAGGTTGCTCTGGTCAGCCCAGAGCATCCTATAGACTGTCATGCCTCCTGCATAGACTCCACCGGCCCTTCTAAACCGTCCAATGGGGTCACAAGGCAAGGACTTTAGCCGCTATCCAGGATGGTAAGTCACAAGCTGCCTGGGTAAAATGTAATGATGGGAAAATGCCTCCTCAAGTTCATGGAGGGGCCCGGTGCAATGGCTCAATGGCTAAATCCTCAGCGGGGATCCCATGTCGGCGCTAGTTTGTGTCCCAGCTGCTCCACTTCCTATCCAGTACCCTGCCTGTGGCCTGGGAGGGCAGTGCAGTGGAGGATGACCCAAAGCCTTAACACCTTGCACCCACCCGGGAGACCCAGAAGAAGCTCTTGGTTCCTGGCTTCAGATTTGCACAGCTCCAGCTGTTGCGGCCACTTGGGGAGGCAGGGAAGGACCAGCATACTGAAGATCTTTCTCTGTCTCCCCTCTTTGCTTCATCGGGACTTCATGGCCCCCCGCCCCTCTCCCTGCTGCCCAGACCCCCAAAGCCATTAGGACGTGCTTTGCCTCACACCCTGTGCACCCCTGGATGCCAGCCAAAACGAGTCCTCCCGTATCACATTAGCCAAATGCCTTCGGGCTTAGGTTAACAACTCGCAGCTCGGGTCAGACTGCGCCCCATCGACCCCACAACCCTACCACGGACCCCGGATACCAGCCCCTCCGCGCGCCTCCAGACCCTCCTCTGGGAAGCGGTTCCCATAAAGCTGAGCCCACCGCTTCCCATCTAGCCCGGGCCAAGCGCTAGAGCGCAACCGACACTCCCAAAAAGTCCCCCTGCACTAAAGTTCCCCCAGGACACTTCCCCACAGCTCCCACCACCCCGACCAACCGAACCTCCGTGCGAGGACCCCAAACAGGGCTGCCCAGCCGAGAGCCTGAAGGACCCCTGCTAAGGGCTGTGCGGGCTGACTAGTGTGCTGCCTGACGACCAGGCTCCGCGACTGGAGGGCCAGAGAAATCCGGACCCGAACTGTGTCTGAAGTACCTCCGAAGTGGGCTAGATCGCGGGTACAAGGGGTGGAGGTCGCGCAGCACGGGCGTGGGGGAGTGAGGGGACTGGAGGAAGCCACAGGTAAGGGGACCACAGGATCCGGCCGCACGCCGGAGGACGGGAGCAGGGTGCCCAGGCCGAGGCAACTTTTTAAAGTCTGTAATCGCTCCGAGGAGTGACTCCCTAAGTTGAACAAGTTCCTGGACATGTCTACGTTTGTTTCTAAACCGAGAAACAAGGCAGCCGTAACTTGCCCAACCTCAGGAAAGGGACTGGGACCTCTCTGCAGTTCTTGCATCTGACCCTGGAATAGTGGGGCGGTGGGGGGAGGAACACTACTTGAGGCACTTAGCCGATGCTGCTCCTAGCCAGTCCTGTGCCAGGCACTGTGTATTAAGTTATGATCATGAGCAAAATAAAATAAAAACAGTGCAGCTTTCAGGGAGCCGGCCTGATAACAAGTTGAAAGCTGCAGAAAAGATAGGACTGCAAGAACCGTCTCACTAGTTTCTCCACTGGGGCCAGACTGCACATGTAATAAGACTATCAGGGCCGTGTTCATGCTGCCCAGGCTCTGACCCTGTGTTTTCTTGGATGACTTCCCTGTGTTTGCTGACAAATATGAGTTATTGTGTACAGACCCAGTCATTACTGCTTTGGAACTGATCAGTTCTTCACACGTCAACAGGTCGGGGAGACCGTGGGTGCAGTCCAGTGTATAAACACTTGTATGTTGAGTATGATATGTCTACAGGACATCGTACTAGACACTAGGGGAACAAGTGAGACTGCACATTTGTTGAGCTGGTAAAGCGAGCCCCTTAGTGTCGGGCACTGTCTCTGCTGCTTTAGACACGTGACTGTCTTTCGCAAGCCTCCTCACTCAGAACAAACTCAAAATCAAACTCAGGTTTGATTTGGGCAGAGAAGGTCCTGGCCTGTCTATCACATCAGATAAGAGATGGTGGCTAGCCAGGCGACTTCTCTTGTATCACCGCAATACTTCTCTTGTATCGCCCCATTTCAATTCTAGAACTGATGAGAGCAGAGGCCCGTAAGCAGGGAATCGGGCATCCTACCTTACTCAGGAGTGTCAATTATTAGTCCTCTGCAAAACACAGGCTTGGAAGGGAAGCACACATTGGCAGAGCTGGGCAGTGTTTGAGCTTGGATTTCTCTTTGAATGGATACCTCCCTTGTAGCATTACAGAGCTACAAACCAGATTATGTGCTCCCTGGGGCAACTTGAGAGCTGCCTACCACTCTTCTTAAATCTATGAGCCCAAACAGGCAACTGAATGAAATGTAGGCAGCTTCATGCTGACACAGGCAGGTGGTTCAAGAGTGATAGCACGGTGCCTGAATGGGGAGGGGTGGGGAGTGTGACACTCCTAGGTCCCTAATCCAGGTCCCTAATCCAGCTCTCTGTCGGCAGGAGTGAGATGACCTCCATCTTGCGCAGCCCCCAGGCTCTCCAGCTCACTCTGGCCCTGATTAAGCCCGATGCAGTGGCTCACCCACTGATTCTGGAGGTAAGAACAAATGGAAGTCACATAATACAATGTAATTAATGAATTTAAAATAAAATTAAAAAAAAAAAAAAAAAAAAAAAAAGAACAAATGGAAGCAGCCCCAGGCACTACTGCTGTGGTACTTGCTGCAGTGCTGTCTGCTATAATGGCCAACAAAGTGCTGAGCCAGATGCTGCAAAAGAGAAGCCAGGAGCGGTGGGCTCTGCCCATAAGGAAACTAGAAATGTGTAGGACGCTTGGGACAACTCCAGAAGACAAGACTCAGTACAATAACAGAGTGCTCTGGCCAGCACAGCCAGTAATGTGGACACAGCGAGGGTCTGGGCATGAGGCACCGACAGGAGACCAGTGATGGTGGAAGTCTCTCCGAAGCCTCCCTTTATTACTCCTTATATACTCTTTCCCCCAAGCCCTTTATCCAAACAATAGGATGCCAACGAGTCCCATTACACCAGGTGCTTTTAGCAGCAAGCCCATTTCCTGTAGTGCTCTGTTTAGTGAGTGCTAATCAACTCTTTGGCCCACAACAACAGAGGGAACCAAATGACAGGAAAATAGGAATACATACTGATTACGCATTGCTACTTAACAGATGACCACAAATTTGACAGCTCAATGCTTTTTTTAGTTCACATCTCTGTGATTGTGGGGTTCCATTGGCGAGGCTTGGCCGAATACTCCTCTTAGGAGCTCAGGAGGCCAGATCCACTTCCAGACTCACGAAGGTCACTGTGGGACTGAGGGCTGTGTCTCCCCACTAGCCACCAGGCAGGAATTGCTCTCAGGTCCTGGAACCACTAGAGTCCACATCACAAGCTGCGTTCCAGTTCCCAGACAGCAACAGGGCATCAAGTCCTTCTCACACTTCAGATCTCTGACTTCTGCTTCTCTCTCCAGTCAGAGAAAACTCTGCTTTGAAAGGGGCGCCTGCGATTAATTGGGTCCACCCAGATAGTCTCCCTTTTAATGAAAGCAAATTCAACTGATTAGAAACCTTAATTACACCTGCCAAAGTCCCTTTGTTAGGTACCACATCATGGTCCTGTTGGATCCTATTCACCATCCTGCGGATAGGGGTAGAAATCATAGAGTCAGGGTCCCACCATAGAACTCTGCCCGCCCCCATCTGTTAAGTACCAACTGAGCAAGCCTGCTAACTCTGTCTTGGTGCACAAGACCACAGTGGTCAGGAATGGTGGCTTCGCAGTGGCTGCCAGAGTCAGCTCTCAAGGGAAGGGTGGAATCCTGGGAATGTCTGGAGGACAGGTGCCTAAGCAGGAATGTGTGTGCCTTGGTTGTGGGAAAAGGACAGAGGACACAGGGTAAGTACTGGGCTAAAGTAGTTGTATCTTATTCTAAAACCATCTGGCCGGAGTGACATATAAATTATAGGGTGCTTAGTCTATCTAGGGCGATCATCTGGAGAATGAAAGACTCCTGGCACTGCAGTCAAGCCCCCTGCTGGGATAGGAGGGACAAAAACTCGTTGTCACCTGCCCCCCAAGGCCATACCCTGCGTGACCAAAGCGCTTGGCTGCACCCCACCTTTCCACTGTAGCCCTCAAGTCCTGGGCCCCAAGCTCCTCAGGTTTCCTCTCAGTCAGCCTGACTCTCCTGACTTTTTTTTTCCTTTGGGGTGTGTATTTATTCAGGCTGTTCATCAGCAGATCCTGAACAACAAGTTCATCATCGTGCGGAGGAGAGAACTTCAATGGAGAAAGGAAGACTGCCAGAGGTTTTACCAGGAGCATGAAGGTTGGAATGATAGCACCGTGCCTGAATGAGGAGGGTTGGGTGGTGTAGCCCTCCTGGTTCCTTATTTCAGCTCCCTGCTGAAATAAGAGTGAGAGGAGTGAGAGGATGTCCACCTTGCAACAGAAATAGGAGCAACAGTCCTCCAGATGGGCTGTTTCTCAGTCCCCAGAGGCTTCGATGAGCACTGTTCATAGGATCACAACTGGCAGGCCCTGTCTGATGCCCCGTGAGAACCTGCACCCACCACCTCAAATCCTGATTCAAACACAAACTTGGTGTGATTATCAGTCTTTTTTTTCCCCCTCCTCTATCAGGTCTTAACCCAAACCTTAATCTTATGTCCTAGTAAGAATATCAGTTGTCAGTACTAAGTATTTGCTCTGTCATAGTCCAAATGCTCCTGTCATCTCCTGACTGGCCCAAGTGCTAGGTATGACAAAGTATGCAGATTAGGGAATTTGGTGAGGGAGGCTCATGACTCACCACAGCCACACAGATCGGATCGTAGGTAGCAGTGTAGTTTCAGACCATAAAAGTGTCAGACTCTGGGATCCTTGGTTTTGTTTTTAAAGATTTATTTATTTATTTGTCAGAGAAAGAGAGGATCTAATATCCACTAGTTCATTCTGCAAAAGGCTGCAGTGGTCAGAGCTGGACCAAGCTGAAGCTGGGAGCCAGGAGCTTCTTCCAGGTACCCCATGTAGGTACAGGGACCCAAATGTTTGGGCTGTCTTCTACTGCTTTCCCAAATCATTAGCAGGGAGCTGGAAGCGACGGAGCAGCCAGGACACAAACCAGTACCCATGAGGGATGCCAGTGTCACAGATGGTGCCTTTACCCATTAGGCCACAATGCTGACCCCCTTATTCTTTCTTGTAGAACAGCTTTTATGATTCCAGTTAAGGAGGTAGAAGTACCCCCAAAATTCTCTTGGGTTCCAGCATCTTGATGAAGTTACTCTTTCTTGCAGGGCGTTTTTTCTATCAGCGGCTGGTGGAGTTCATGGCCAGGTATTTCTACTTTTGGTACTAATATCTTTATCCACTGAGGCATATATTTCCAGCCCCCTAAACAGATTTCTTTTTTTAATTTGCCAATCTTTTAAAGATTTATATAAGATTAGAAAGGCAGATTTTTACAGACAGAAGGAGAGACAGAATGATCTTCCATCCACTGGTTCACTCCCCAAAAGGCCACAGCGGCTGGAGCTGAACTGATCTGAAGCCAGGAGCTTCTTCCCTGTCTCCCACATAGGTGCAAAGTCCCAAGGCTTTGGGCCATTCTCTACTGCTTTTCTAGGCCACAAGCAGGGAACTGGATGGGAAGTAGAGCAGCCAGGACATGAACTGGTGCCCACGTGGGATGCTGGCCTTTAAACTGAGGATTAGCCAGTTGAGCATCAGTCTCACAGCCTTTCTTGTATGTGAGCAGGGGCCCCAGCCTCTTCCATGTGAAGCAGCCCTGGTAGTCCACAAGGAAAACAAGGGCAGAATGCACAGGGAACTTTGATTTGTACTCAACTCACAGTGGTCTGCAGTCCCTCCTACACTGGATTCTTGTCATGGGCTCCTTTTGTTCACAGCGGGCCTATCAGAGCCTACATTCTCGCCCACAAGGATGCCATCCAGCTTTGGAGGACACTGATGGGACCCACCAGAGTATTTCAGGCACGCCACACAGCCCCGGATTCCATTCGTGGGAGTTTTGGCCTCACTGACACCCGCAACACCACTCATGGCTCAGGTGGGTGTGCCTCCTCTGTCCACAGCCAGGATGTTGGGGGGGGTGGTCATATGATGGGACTGACAGCCGATCTAGCCAGTTCTGTCTGTTTCTGGCTCTTTGTAACCATCTCACAGCTGTGTGGCCTACGGATTTTCTTTCCATGCCCGGGACTGAGGGAGCCAGCAGGGGAAAGTGCATGCCCAGGTCTCTGAATCTGATCATGACCGCCTCACTCCTGCACCCTGCATTTCCTGTGACTGACCTTCCCTTGCAGACTCTGTGGCCTCAGCCAGCAGAGAAATTGCAGCCTTCTTCCCCGACTTCAGTGAGCAGCGCTGGTACGAGGAGGAGGAGCCCCGGTTGCGCTGTGGCCCTGTGTGCTATAGTCCAGAGGGAGGTATCCATTGTGCAGCTGGGACAGGAGGCCCAGGCCCAGCTTGATGGACATGTCAGTCCAGGAAGGCCCCTGGCTGGGACCAAGGTGCCCTCTCTGCTGTGCACCACTACCTTCCAGAGAGCCTGGCTCATCACTACAAACGCTCCAGCACCTTGCTGTCTGTCTACCTCTTCTCTAGAATGTTCATGGATGGCACAAAAGAACAGATTCCTTTTTGCTGACATGTTCTTTCTTCAAGAAGGAGCAGGCCTAATTGCCTTACCTAAAAAATGTCGTGACTGGGGACCGGTGCAATGCCCTAGCGGCTAAAGTCCTTGCCTCAAACACGCCAGGATCCCATATGGGCACCAGTTCTAATCCTGGCAGCCCCGCTTCCCATCCAGCTCCCTGCTTGTGGCCTGAGAAAGCAGCTGAAGATGGCCCAAAGCCTTAGGACCCTGCACCCATGTGGGAGACCTGGAGGAAGTTCCTGGCTCCTGGCTTCAGATCGGTACAGCACCGGCCATTGCAGTTACTTAGGGAGTAAATCATCAAACAGAAGATCTTCCTCTTTGTCTCTCCTCTTCTCTGTATATCTGACTTTGCAATAAAAATAAATAAAATCTTAAAAAAAAATGCCATGACTCTATAAGAAACATCTGGGCTCTCCCCCTCAATAAAAGTCAACATTCTGCCAATTGCACAAAGTTGGGTGCATCCCACTGTGAATTCTCTCACACTCAAACCTGACAGCTTTTATTAAAAAAAAAAAAAGTAGGGTTCTCAAGTAGAAAACACTTCCATCAAGGTTAAAAATTACTCATTTTCACAACTGTGGTGCATTTGGGCTTTAGACTGTAGAACAATCTTACAAAAATTAAATTGTTTTATTTTATTCACAGAAATATTTCATATTCAAAGGAATTTTGTAGACACTGAGCCCTGAGCCAATAAAAGTTTAGGTACACACAGAAGCTTTTGATGAGATCTAAAAACACAGAATAATTGCTGAGGGAGCTGGTGAAGCCACTGCCTGTGACACCAGCAGCTCACATAGGCATAGGTTAGAGTTCCCCACCTTTCTGCTCCCAATCCAACCCCCTGCTAATGGCCCAGTTGATTGGGCTCCTCCCACCCCATGGGAGACACAGAAGAAGCTTCTGCCCTCTGGCTTGGCTCTGACCCAGTCCTGGCCATTTTGGGAGTGAACTGGCAGATGGAAGATTTGTCTCACTTGCACCACTCCACTCTCTGTAACTGTCTTTTAAATGAATAAAATAAAAATAAATATTTTTTTAAAAAGGGGGGCAGCAGAAGGTGGTCCAAGTACTTCGGTCCCTGCCAGTCACATGGGAGGCCCAGATAAAGTGATAAGCTCCTGGCTTTGACCTGGCTCAACTCTGGCTGTCATGATCATCTGGGAGTGAACCAGCAGAGGGAAGATTTGGTCTCTGCCTCTTTGTCAGTCATGCCTTTCAAATAAATAAATCTTAAAAAAAAAAAAAGTGCTGAAACCCAGAGACGACCTTTATAATGAAATTAAAACTACAATACGTGTGCCCTATGCGGTGGCCTAGCGGCTAAAGTCCTCACCTTGAATGAACTGGGATCCCATATGGTTCTTTTTTTTTTTTTAAGATTTATTTTATTTTCATTACAAAGTCAGATATACATAGAGGAGGAGAGACAGAGAGGAAGAACTTCTGTCCGGTGGTTCACTCCCCAAGTGACTACAACGGCCGGTGCTGCACCGATCCAAAGCCAAGAGCCAGGAACTTCCTCCAGGTCTCCCACACGGGTGCAGGGTCCCAAGACTTTGGGCCGTCCTCAACTGCTTTCCCAGGCCACAAGCAGGGAGCTGGATGGGAAGTGAAGCAGCCAGGATGTGAACCAACACCTGGGACCGTGGAACCTAAGGACCCTGCACCCATGTGGGAGACTGGGAAGAAGCTCCTGGCTCCCAGCTTCAGATCAGCTAAGCCCCAGCCATTGTGGCCATTTGGGGAGTGAACTAGTGGACGAGGTTCTTTGTCTCTCCTTCTCTCTGTACATCATACTTTCCAATAAAATAAATAAACAGGGTCCCAGTGCAGTAGCCTAGTGGCTAAAGGCCCTGCCTTGCACACATTGGAATTCCATATGGGCACCAGTTCATATACTGGTGGCCCGCTTCTCATCCAGCTCCCTGCTTATGTCCGGGGAAAGCAGTCAAGGATGGCCCAAAACCTTGAAAATACAGAACCATGTGGAAGACAGAAAAAGCTCTTGGCTCCTGGCTTTGGATCGACTCAACTCTGACTGTTGCAGCCACTCGGACAGTGAACCATTGGACGGAAGATCCTCTCTGTCACTGCTCCTCTCTATATATCAGCCTTTCCAACAATAACAAAAAAGTCTTTTTAAATAAATAAATGCTTAAAAAAAACTGCAGGACAGGTGGTGTCTAGAATCTTCAGTTCACACACTCTAGTGCCTGAGACCGAGGTCAAACTCTGCGTGCAATGGTCTGTCAGTGAGCAAATGTGCAAGACAAGGGTCAAGGCCTAGGGGTGAGGGTCCACACCTGGGCCACAGCCCACGGCCACAGGACGTCCTGTGCTTTAAGAAATCCTTGAGATAATCACGTATTGACTCTGTGCTCAGGTCACACTGCTGCGCCCTGATCCTCAAGCACTCCCTGTCTAACATCAGTGTGGGATGCAGCGATCAACTTTGTGCCACTTGGCTCCCCCAGCCGTTCAATAAGAAATGAAGCAGCAAGCCTTCTGGGTCTACCTCCTTCCTCAGAGAAGGAGGAGCTTCCCTCTGGCTCACAATTTCCTTAGTCTTTATCTGCTGTCTGTCTCATTTCTTATTTTCTCAGTTGCATTTCACCCCCTCTTCAACCCTATCCATGCCACACTGTTTGGGATATCAACAAAACCTGCTAATGTGCCTGGAAAAGCAGGGGAGGGCGGCTCAAACTTGTGGGCCCCAATACCCGCGTGGAACTCATGAAGTTTTTCCACAATGTACATTTCCACAAACTTTTTGAAAGTCCCATACACAAGCGCTCACTGACTTACTATGCATGGGGTTTTACCTCAATAAAGCCACTGAATGCATCCTTAAGTCAAAAATGTCTCCAAACATCTAAGCTAGTGAACATCTCAGCTTCACCTAGCATATTTTAAACCTGCTCTGAAACACGCACCCGGCTTCCCGCTGCAGAGAGCACCATGTGGCACACTGCTGGCCCCAGGGGAGGACAAGAACCCAAACTATAGTTTCTACCATGTACTGCTTCTGCACCTGGTAATATTGAAACATCAAACCATTTTAAGTCAGAGACCATCTGTAAAATTCAACAGGCAGCTTCTCACAAGTGTATGCAGCACATCACAAGTGCTCAACAGCCACCACTAAATGATAACAGCCAGAGAGGGTAGGGCAGACCAGAGCTCTACAAAGCCAGGTGAGACAACGCCCCTATTCCGTGTCTTGGAACCCCAGGCCCCGAGCAAAAACGGATGGGCACCCACTTCGCCATCATCAAAATCCCCCAAAGCAGAGCATTGGCTGGGCTAGAGATCAACCAAGGAAAATATAAGGCTTGCACAATCCGAGGACGCACAGGGGACTGCCCACGGACTTCACTCTGTGAGAGTCCTCACCCTGTACCCCCAGCGGGAGTTAAGGCCATAGCCGCCCACGCTCCTCACCCTCCACTTTGCAAAAGAAATATCGACTTTATTTCCCTACCCCGGTGACAGGGGTTGGCTAAAAACGGGAGCTGAGAAGGGCGCAATGACGCAGGGTTGGGAGCTCCACACCGAGGGACAAGTCGTGGAGAAGCGGCTGTGGGAGCCGTGGGCGAGATAGGAGGGAGACACTGGCGAACGCGCGAGGGAGAGAGACTGCACAGAGCGAGAGGGGCCAGCACCCCCACTCGGCGTCCATGCGACCAGGCAACACGGCGGCGGGTAGGCGGTTGCTCTTTTTTTGACCTGGTTTTCGCCAGCCGGCCTCTGCCTGGACGGACGAACTCACCACGAGCGGTTAACTACAGCCGCTGCTAGGAGTGGAAAGCCGGTAGTGCTGCCTATCTCCACTAGGCGCGTCGCCGGAGGAAGTGCGTCACCGAACAGCGCGCAGCCTACCGGGAAGTGTAGTTCTGGGTACAGGGGCCTCTCGCAAAGAGAGCTGGGAGCGCGGGGCAGGGACTGCGGTGCAGTCCTAGATCCCCATGATCTGCCAACTCCCGCCTCTGCACTTACGATTTTTTCTTTTACCTCTTGCCTCCTGGATGAGGTAAGTGCCCCCGGCTCTTTCTCTTACACACACACACACACACACAAACACACACTCTCTCTCTCTCTCTCTCTCTCTCTCTCTCTCTCTCTCTCTCTAATCCTCTCTCCCAGAAGTCGTAATCAGACAACAGACCCGACACCTGGAAAGGTTGCGTTCAACACCGTTTATTGTTCAGAGTCCCAAAGCCTGAACCAGGACAGGGCAGACTCTATTTACCCCCTGGCAATGGTACACGGGGTAGATACGGGAGAATCCTTGGGATATTATGACGAAATTTCCGAAATGCCTTTTTAATCTTCTTCCTAGCTTTTCGTAAGGACTTACGAAGCCCGGTGGCTTCCCTGGCCTGTTGGGGGCGAACAACAGTATGAAATGAACACCCTGTGAGAACTAAAACCTCTTTCCACTTAAACTCCCTATCCTGGGCCACCCCACTTGTAATTTTGGGAATATGTGGTTGACCTTCCTATCCCCCAAAAAACAGGATTGAAAACCAAGTCCCAGCGAGAGCAAGCCCCCAACACAGGACAGCTCGCGGTCAAGGGCTCACTACTCTAAGGCTGGCTGTCAGATTTCAGCAGAGAGGAAGTTGGAGGTGTGGGGAGTAGGAAGATGGGACGGGGGCCCTGGGAACCTGCATCTGCAACACATCTGAGGACCACACTTTGAAAACCACTGCTCGGGCCGGCGGCTAAAGTCCTCGCCTTGAACGCCCCGGGATCCCATATGGGCGTCGGTTCTAATCCCGGCAGCTCCACTTCCCATCCAGCTCCCTGCTTGTGGCCTGGGAAAGCAGTTGAGGACGGCCCAGAGCACTGGGACCCTGCACCCGTGCCGGAGACCTGGAAAAGGTTCCTGGTTTCCGGCTTCGGATCGGCACAGCATCGCCCCGTTGCGGCTTACTTGGGGAGTGAATCGTCGGATGGAAGATCTTCCTCTCTGTCTCTCCTCCTCTCTCTGTATATCTGACTTTGCAATAAAAATAAATAAATAAGAAAGAAAACCACTGCTCTAAGGCGCTGCCCAGCTGCCTCTGGATATGGGGTTCAGGTGGAGGAGGCCGGGGTGCCCCTGCATCCCACAACAGCCCACTCACAGCATCACAGTTGAGGTCAAAGGATTCCCGGGCCTGGTTTAGCATCACGGTCCCCACACATTGCTCCACCAGCTGAGGAGAGAAAACTCAAGTACCTGGACCACACCCACCCCTTGTTGTGCCCTTCTGCCCCACCCATGGGGCGGGACATGTTCCCCAGGGAAACCCTTGTGCAACCTCCTGGAGAGGGGAACCTCCCAACCAGCCCCCAGCCTCACCCCTTCCTTCTTGAAGTCACACTGCTCTGGTAGCTGCTCTGCTGTCTTGGGGCACACCGTCTCCTTCACTGTGAATTTCACAGGCTTCGGGGTATTTGGGTCATTGTCCTGGCCGGAGGGGACATGGGGAGACCAGGTATGGTTCTGTTCTTGCCTCCTTTGATTACTTCCCTCCCCCTCCCTCCACCACAACTGCCAATCTTCGCACAACACCTGCTGTGTGCCAAGCACTGAGGGAACTGAGCACACACTGGGACCAGCCTCAGTCCAGCGCTCCTCTGAACCCTCCAGGCTGAGCAGAGGCAGGGGAATTAAAGCAGGGGAGCCAGTGGCCTCGTCCTTGTCTCTGGGGCCTGCAATGGAGTGGGCACCCATGCCACAGCAGGGACTCTGGGACAGGAAGTTCTCATGCCAGGAGAAAACTGAGCTCCAGGAAGCCTTCCTGGGGGAGACAGGGGGGCGAGGCTAGCAGGAACAGAGGAAGTGCCCTGTGGCTAAGGCTGGCTGGAGCAGAGGTGCATTGGGCTGGCCCTGGCTCACCTCCGGTGGCTGGGATTCCAGATCCAGCAGGCGGAAGAGGTTGTCATGAAAGGATCGCTGGTTGAAGCTGTCCACAGCGCGGAGCACGGCCTGCTGGTAGCTGAGGATCTGGGTGGTGGCCACAGGCATCACCAGGCCCAGCAGCAGCAGCGGCAGCAGGGAAACCCCACGCCTCTGGGTCTCCATGCTCCCCAAGTCTGTCTCCCCTGTGTCCCCAGGAAGCCCTTTTATGCCCAACCTGAGCCACCCATCCTCAGCTGCCTGCCAGGGCGGGCTGTGGGGCTGCAGGCTTGCCTCAGCTCCTGCCATTGCCTCACAGGCCAGCTGGGCAATGACCGGCTCTGCCCATGTGCAAGATAGCAGGATGAAGAAATGGTTTTCCCATCTGCTGGCCACTGTCCTGGCCTCTCCCAGATCCCGCAGGGGATGGACATAGTCAGGGTGGTTACAAGCACCCTGTGCACTCGGCAGGGGAGGAGGAAGGAGAAGTGTGTGCTGCCATACAACCTGGTGTCACCATCCAGACATTGCCCCACAGCCTCTTGGTCAAGCAGGATTTGCACACATTAGGACCTTTCGTAGCAGCTGGGGAAGGGGTCACCTGGGGTATTGCACTCTTCCACTCCCTTCACCTTCCTTACTGGCTTCAGAACCCCCAAGAAGACAGAGTCGGAGAGGTGCGGGTTACCAAGGCAGGCCTGAAACAAGGATGCGCCTGCCCAGCCCTGCTCTCCTCCTCAGAGCCCCTGCTTGCTGCTAGGAGAAGCCACACCTTACATATAAAGCCAGCCAGAACCAAAGGGCTTCCGTGGGTCCCCAAAACACCCAGGCATCTGGCCTCGAGGCCTTGCCTTCCTTCTCTAGGCTATGGCACAGGGTGCAGGAAGGAGTCTAGCCAGAACTTGGGTCAGTGTCTTTGTGAAGGAGGGGAACTCTCTCAGACCCTGAGAACCCCATGGCTGCCTCTAGCAAGGGGTGGGGAGGCTCTCAGCAGCTTCACTGTTTGTAATGTATCACCCCATCAACTGGGTGGTCTGCAGATTCCTGGAGAGACCCGCATCAGAGAGCAGGCCAGATGTCCCTGTCCCCCACTTCCCGAACACTGACCTTTCCCCAAGGCCAGGGTGGTGCTATCCCTCAGGCAAGTTCTGTGTGTGTGTGTGTGTGTGTGTGTGTGTGTCTGATACCCGTCTCCTCTGCTCTGAGTGGCTCTAGCTGCCACTGCCTTTCCACACCCTGCTAATCTAACAGACAGCTCCTGCACTTGTGATTGGGACCTTGAGCCACTAAAGGCAGCTGAAAGTGCTGGGAGACCTCCACTGGTTAGTGGGAGCTGGAGCCCCTCCCTGACTAGAATTCCCCCTCGTCAGGAAATAAGTCCCATTATAGCCCCCTCTCTCCCTACCGTTCACAGCTCCCTACGTGCTGCCCTAGAGCCCATGGCTGTCCAGGGTGAGGCAGCCACCCTCAGGCCTGCTGGCCCATGGGCCTTCACCAAGACAGCCAGCTGTTCTGAACAATAGAGGGCCACTGCAGACAGCTTGTCCTCCCGTCAGGGAGCATTGGAAAGGGGAATCTCGGGAATCAGATCTGTCCCTGGCCTCTGTCTGTGGGCAATCCCCTATCCCTCTCCCGCACCAGGCTGCCTGAGCTCCGGGTTCAGCCTGCCCTGACCGGCTGTGTGGTCTTGTGCCCCGTACCTGGACATTGGTCCTGCACCTCCGTCTTCTCAGCAATAAATAGGGGTGACCCACACAGGGTCCTGCTTAAACATCTACTGTGTCAGTCGTAATGTGGTGTGAGCCCAGGACATGTGAGTTGCTGTTTTGTGTTAGTGAGATTGTGAGCTCAGCAGGTCAAAATATGAGCATGTCTAAAAATCTGAGCTAATTTCCTTCAGGAGGTAAGGGGTATTTGGGTGCCAGCAGAGGATCGAGTCACTGCTTGGCACATCAGCATTCCAAATGAGCACTGGTACAATTTCTGCTTCTGATCCAGTTCCCTGCTAATGCACCTGGAAAGGCAGTGCAAGATGGGCCAAGAGTTTGGGTCCCTGCCACTCACATGGGAGACCTGAATGGAGTTTCTAGCTCCTGGCTGTAGGCAGGCCCAGCCCTGACCATAGAGGGCATTTAGGCTGTGAGCCAACAGACAGAAGATCTCTTTGTCCTCTCTCCATCATTCTTCCTTTTTTAAAAAAAGATTCATTTTTATTGGAAATATAGATTTACAAAGAGAAGGTAAGATAGAAACATCTTCTGTCCGATGGTTCCCAGTCTGAAGCCAGGAGTCAGAAGCTTCTTCCAAGTCTCTCACATGGGTGCAGGTTGCCAAGGGTTGGGCCATCGTCTACTGCTTTCCCAGGCAACAAGTGGGAGGTGAATGGGAAGTGGAGCAGCCGGAACATGAACCAGCATCGATATGGAATCCCAGTGGTTACAAGGCAAAGACTTTTGGGCCTGGTGCGATGGTCTAGTGGCTGAAGTTCTCACTTTAAATGCTCCGGAATCCCACATGGCCACTGGTTCTTTCTTTCTTTCTTTTTTTTTTTGTAAAGATTTTTTTATTGCAAAGTCAGATATACAGAAAGGAGGAGAGACAGAGGAAGATTCTCCGTCCAATGATTCACTCCCCAAGTGACCTCAACAGTTGGTGCTATGTCAGTCTGAAGCCAGGAGCCAGGAACTTCCTCCAGCTCTCCCACATGGGTGCAGGGTCCCAAGGCTTTGGGCCATCTTCAGCTGCTTTCTCAGGCCACAAGCAGGGAGCTGGATGGGAAGTGGGGCTGCCAGGATTAGAACTGGTGCCCATATGGGATCCTGGTGTGTTCAAGGTGAGGACTTGAGCCGATAGGCCACCACGCCAGGCCCATAGCCACCAGTTCTAATCCCAGTGTGAGAGGAGTTAGATTGGGTAGTAGGCAGTTAGGGTATTCTGGGTCCCCAAGTCATTTTTTCTTCCCAAATATAAAAGGGAATTTCCCCACCATGTCTTGGATTCACCAGAGCACATCTCTCCCCAGACAAGTGCATATCTTAACTTATCAGGAATGCTTCCCAGGAGACAAGGGTGACATTAACATATCTATTCCCTACCTGAAGCTTCCCCCAGTTCTGTCTCCAGCCATTGCCAAGGGGGAGGGCTTCAGACTGGCCTCTTTATCATTAGAAAGGGACCAAGGAGGGCCCAGTGGCATGGCCTAGCAGCTAAAGTCCTTGCCTTGAACGCACCAGGATCCCAAATGGACTCCGGTCACCCGGCAGCTCCACTTCCCATCCAGCTCCCTGCTTGTGGCCTGGGAAAGCAGTTGAGGACGGCCCAAAGCCTTGGGACCCTGCACCCGCATGGGAGACCTGGAAGAGCTCCTGGCTCCCGACTTTGGATTGGCGCACACCGGCCGTTGTGGCTCACTTGGGGAGTGAATCATCGGATGGAAGATCTTCCTCTCTGTCTCTCCTCCTCTCTGTATATCTGACTTTGTAATAAAATCAATTTAAAAAAAAAAGAAAGGGACCAAGGAAGTTGGCCAGTGACGCCTTTCTGGCCTTTTGTCCCAAGGCCAGGTACCGTGGAAACCAGGAATTTTCTTTGTTTATGGAGAAACATCTTTGAGGGGAATCTTTAAAAGATGCTTTCCCCACCATTAATACGGGTTTTTCTCTCTAGCTTTTCCTCCTGCCACTATGGCAGGGGACTAGGGTTTTTCTCTCCTGCTTTTCTTCCTGCCACTATGGCAGAGGATCTCGAGGCCCCCTCCCATCACTAGGATGGGAGTCTACTTTCTCAACTTTTTCTAATAAATCTTACTTTAAAACTAAACTGTGTCCGCATGAAAATTCTTCTTTCCTGCGAGACAAGAATTGAGGTTGCTGCAGTATTCGGGGTTCAAAAACCCTACAACACCAGCAGCCCTGTTCTCCATCCAGGTTTCTGCTTGTGGCCTGGGAAAGAAGTCAGCAATGGCTCAAAGCCTATGGACCCTGCACTCGTATGGGAGATCCAGAAGAGCTTCTGGCTCCTGGCTTCGGATTGGCTCAGCACCGTCCGTTGCAGTCATTTGGGGAGTGAATCATCGATGGAAGATCTTCCTCTCTGTCTTTCCTCCTCTCTCTATATATCTGACTTTGCAATAAAAATAAATAAATCTTTAAAAAAAAAAAAAGACTTTAGTCACTGAACCACACTGCTGGGCCCTATTCTTCCTTTCAAATAAACAAATTGATAAATTTAAAAGAAAGCAAAATAAAATGAAGACTTTACATAGAGTGATTCCCAAAAGCCTTTTGAAGTTTTACAGAATCAACTCAAAACAAATGATGAGGTCCTAAAGGTGGGACTTCAGGGGTCACCTTCAGTAAACTCTTCTCATAGATTCTCAAAGTGTTAGGCTATGGGGGAGAGGGGTGGAAAGTCCCAAGTCCAACATCAAGGCCCACTACCAGAAGCATCCCCCTTTGCCACACTGGGTAGCACACATGGGTAGCACAGCAGCTCTGGGGGGTGGGTGCCAAAGGATCCCAGTTTGCTCATTAATTTGTTCGTTTTGGGGCCCTTACCTGCCTGCCTGCTCTTCACTCAGCCCTCAAATGAGGTTTTCGGTGGCAATGAATACACGTACAAAACCTGACACACTCACTCCGATGGATCCCAGGTGGACTTAAAATGCTGCCCAGCAGCTGAACGAGGGAGGAGCAGGACCCTGATAACACTGCCTGTTCAACCAGTGGTCGACAGAGGGCGCCAGCCACCGTTTCATCTTGGTCTCTGGGACTTCTCACTGGCACTTCATTGTTTGGGAACCTAGGATACGGGGTCACTTTGAACAAATCTCCCCGTTTTCCAAGGAATGTCAGACTCTGCAGTGTTTGCATGGGGATAGTGAACGAGACAGCCCATGGCCACTGTCAGATTCCAGGGCATGTTCACGAGCTGCGTCAGTGTCAGGCACCTTGTCTTGCATAGTCTCTGTCGCAGCAGACACTGACACACAGAGAAGCTGGAGAGCTGGTCCCCCTCCTGACAGACATCACCTCCTGTCTGCAGCCTCAAATCTTCATCACATTTCCACTCAGTGTCAGCCTTTCTCAGGACATCTGTTCCATGTCGCTCCTAGTTCCCATCCTCCCCGATGCACTTTCCACAGACATCAGGCTAGGACACAGCTCAGAACCCATTCCTGTAGTCTGGGGCTGTGGCCTTAATCAAACTAGTCCCCGGGGTGGAACCTCTGTCTTTTTAGACAGCACTGTTGGCACTCTGGGAAGCCCTAGGACCCTGTAGTTGGGGCTGTGCCTGCCTCCTCCTGAAGCCAAGCGCTCCCTGAATGGAGTGAACACCAGACCTCCCACAAACTCCCTCGTGGACACCTGACCCCTTTTGAGCTTTAAGCCCCTTCTCAGGACCTGGCCCTGGGCTCTACCCTCAGAAAGAGCAAGGTGGGGAACATAGGTGGGCCACAGCAGCTGATGATAGGTTTAAGAGCCAGGTTCAGAAATCACCTGTCTCAAGAAAGACCAGCCAGCACCAGGTAGGGTTGGGTGCTTTCTGCCCATGACATACTTGTTCCCTGGAGGACTTATGAGTGGGGCCTGGGAGGTGGCCAGCAGTGGGAAAGGGCAAGCAGATCCGAGTACTGTCCCAGGACTCCAGGTAGGGAGTCATGGCTTATCTCTTCTGGGGAAGACTGAGGGTGGGGCAGCCACACCCTGTGTTGTCCAGGAGCATCCACCCAGGGCCAGGGTTGCATTGCATAACCCAGGTTTCCCAACCCAGCACTTGCCATAAAGAGAAAGATAAAGCCTCCACCTTTTGGCCAGGGGACTTTGCCCTGAGCCCTTCCCCGTTCCCAGCCCTTTGTTAGCCACCCAGGGAACCTGGGCAGTTTCAGCACTTCTGTATCTTCCAGTGGCCAGGATCAGTGCACCAGGCTGTCTGCTGCAGTGTCTTGGTATCACACCCCTGGACTCTGTCCCTCCTCGGCAGCCCCAGCCCTAACTGGCTTTCCTCTCCTTCTTTCCTGTTCTCCAGATCTCCCTCGTTGCCACTCTCAGATGAGCTACCTGTGTTGGCCAGTACCGTATGCCGCAGGGCATAAGCTGGGAGCTGGGTAGGAAGTGCAGCAGCCAGGATTAGAACCAGCATCAGTACGGGATGCTGGCTTCACAGGCAGAGGCTTAGCCTAAAACACTATGGTGCTAGCCCCTAGATTCCCCATCGTGTATGACTGCAGCAACCATCTTCCTAGACTGTACTTGGCACTTCTTTTTTTTAAACATTTATTTAAAGATTTATTTATTTTTATTGGAAAGGCAGATTTACAGAGAAAAAGATTTATAGAGAAAGATCTGTCTGCTGGTCCACTCCCCAAATGGCCACAATAGCTGGAACTGAGCTAATCTGAAGCCAGGAGGCAACAGCTTCCTTTAGGTTTCCCACCTGACTACAGTGGCTGAAGCATGTAGGCTATCATCTGTTGCTCTCATGTGCATTGACAGGGAGCTGGATGGGAACTGGAGCAGCCAGGACATGACCAAAGTCCATATGAGATCTTAACACATGCAAGGTGAGGATATACCCACCGAGCCATCGCACCTGTACTGGAGTCCCCCTCTACAAAGTGAACTTGGGGGCTACATTGGGATAGGTGGGTTGTATTCAGAGTGTGTTTCTGAAACTAGGTACAAGATTCTGTGTGAAAAAGATTCCTCATTCAAAGAAGTATATAACCCTGCCCTTGCTGATTGCAAACTCACAGTGCACAATTCACATAGGAATTTACTTATTTATTAAGATGTATTTATTTAGAGGCTGCCAATGGCTAAACTGGCTAATCCTCCGCCTGCAAACATCAACAACCCATAAGGCCGTTGGTTTATGTCCAGCTGTTGTACTTCGTATCCAGCTACCTGATTATGGCCTGGAATGTGGGTGCAGGGTCTTAAGGTTTTGGGCCATCCTCTACTTTAGCCTCTACCTTACCACACTGGGCCCATGCAAAAGATCATTTTTTGGACCTGGCACTGTAGCCTAGAAGCTAAAGTCCTCGCCTTGCACACACCAGGATCCCATATGGGCATTGGTTCTAATCCCAGTGGCCCCACTTCCCATCCAGCTCCCTGCTTGTGGCCTGGGAAAGCAGTGGAGAATGGTCCAAAGCCTTGGGATCCTGCACCCGTGTAGGAGACCCAGAAGAGGCTCCTGGCTTTGGATCAGCGCAGCTCCCTCGGCTAGGGTCACTTGGGGAGTGAATCACTGGATGAAAGATCTTCCTCTGTGTCTCTCCTACTCTCTCTATATATCTGACTTTCTAATAAAAACTAATAAATCTTTTTAAAAACTCTGAGCAATGCTTCAGAGGAGGACATGTGTAGCTCTGATTAACACTGATTTATTTTATTTTTATTTTTATTTTTTTTTTTAGAAATGTGGTCTGAATGGAAGACTGGCTGTTGTTTTTTTTTTTTTTAAGATTTATTTTTATTTTACAAAGTCAGATATACAGAGAGGAGAGACAGAGAGGAACATCTTCCGTCCGATGATTCACTCCCCAAGTGAGTGCAACGGCCAGTGCTGCGCTGATCCAAAGACAGGAACCTGGAACCTCTTCCAGGTCTCCCACACAGGTGCAGGATCACAAAGCTTTGGGCCATCCTTGACTGCTTTCCCAGGCCACAAGCAGGGAGCTGGATGGGAAGTGGAGCTGCCAGGATTAGAACCGACGCCCATAAGGGATCCTGGCGCGCTCAAGGCAAGGACTTTAGCCGCTAGGCCATGCTGCCGGGCCCTGATTAACACTGATTTTTTCAAAACACTGACTAGTTCCCGTTTCTAGAAAGCAAGCAAGCCTTCCAGAAGGCCTGGGGGCATGAGCTCAGGCTCGGAGGGTTCCAATGGGTCTGGCCTCAACTCCTTTTGGGGCAGGCATTGCTCAGGACCAGGAAAACAAAGATACTGGAAGCCATGGCTGGCAGCTCCCCTGTTCTCTCTGCATCACCCCCACCAGCACCTTGCACCATATGACATTGGTCAACCTGCTCTCAGGAGGATGGTGCAAGAGGCTGTAACTCAAACAGCAAGAGGTAGGGGGTGTTGTTGCAGCAGCCTGCCAGTGCAGGTGCAATATGCCAGCCGGTCCCCAGCACTTCCAGTCACAGCATCCATCTTGCCCTCCCCTGTGTACACTCTGGGAGGGGCACAGCACCCAAGCATGGCTGTAAGGAAGGCTCAGCCACAGCCCAGGGCCTTCGCCTTCCAGAAGCGGGAGCCCAGGAAACCTCACAAGAAAACACAGCCCCTTGCAGCAAAGGTTTCCCTCTGTCCCAGAACCTCTGATCGGCTCCCTACTGCCCCAGTGGCTTCCATGTGCTACCCACTGCCTCTGGCAAACTTCAGGCCTCAGCGGAGTGATGCCCATAGGGGGAATTGCCTCTCTCAGAATGTCCAGCACTGGATAGCTGCTGTCAGGGTGTAGAGTCACAGCTTAAGAGGAGGCTTGGAGACAATGAGGAACAGAGGCCCTCATATTTTGCCAGCATACTTTATTCCAACCTTCCAAAGCCGCTTTATGCTTCTTGCTTTGTTTTCTCTTGCCAAGGCCCCCGTGAGACAGACCGACTGTGGAGATGGGGTGAAACTTGGTCACAAAGTGATCACTGTGAGGTCTATATTGGGGCATAGTGGGTTAAGTGGCTGTCTGCAATGCAGACATCCTATGTGAGTACTGGTTCAAGTCCTGGTTACTCCACTTCTAATCCAGCTCTCTGCTATGTGCGCCTGGGAAAGTAACAAAAGGCCCAAGCACTTGGGTCCCTTCCACTTATGTAGGAGGTACAGATGGAATTCCAGGAGGCGATTATAGAATGAAGCAGTGGAGGGAAGATTTCCCTGTGTCTGTCTCTCTCCTGTCCTTTTTCTCTGTAACTGCACCTTTGAAATAAGCAAAATACCAGGCCTGGCACAGTGGCTCAATGGCTAAATCCTCACCTTGCAATCCCATATGGGCGCCAATTTGTGTTCTAGCTGTTCCATTTCCCGTCTAGCTTCCTGCCTGTGGCCTGGGAAAACAGCAGAGAACAACCCAAAGCCTTGGAATCCTGCATCCACGTGGGAGATCTGGAAGAAACTCCTCTTTCCTGGCTTCAGATCTGCTCAGCTCCAGTCATTGTGGCCATTTGGGGATTGAAGCAGGTGACAGAAAGTATTTATCTCTGTTTCTTCCTTTCCAATAAAAATAAATCTTCAAAAAAAGAAAAAGAGTTTGGGCCTGGTGGCGTGGCCTAGCAGCTAAAGTCCTCGCCTTGAACGCGCCGGGATCTCATATGGGCACCAGCTCCAATCCCAGCAGCTCCACTTCCCATCCAGCTCCCTGCTTGTGGCCTGGGAAGGCAGTTGAAGATGGCCCAAAGCTTTGTGATCCTGCACCCATATGGGAGACCTGGAAGAGCTCCTGGCTCCTGGCTTCAGATTGGCTCACCTCCAGCCATTGCGGCCGCTTGAGGAGTGAATCACTGGACAGATGATCTTCCTCTCTGTCTTTCTTCCTCTCTGTATATCTGGATTTCCAATAAAAAGAAATAAATCTTTAAAAAAAAAAACTCAAAGTGTGCCCTCTGGTGGTCTCCATGGATGCTACACCCAAGGAGATAAAGGAAAGAACCAAGAAAAAATAATCTCGGCTTTCAGGGAAGAGAAAAGAGACCTGGAGAAGGCCTTGCTCACAGGCCCAGGCCGCCTTCCCAGGCAGAGGAGGTTGGGAATGAACCCTAGCACTCTTGGTCTCCATTCTCTGCACACCTTTTCCTTGTGCCTCTGAGCCAGGCTCCAGGCTGCTGCTGGGATCCAAAGTGAGGAAGCCCCTAAGCAGGAGGCCCAAGGCCTGGATCCCACACCCACTGGGAGGGGCCAAAAGCCTCCTGACAACACCACCATTTTATTACTTATTTTAGGAACACTGAAAATGTTTTTAGAAGGGAAGGGTCAAGTGCATCCAGGGCCTCCGAGGGGCAGCTGCTGAGCTGGGCCCGGGAAGTTGGGAGACTCTTAGTTGGCTTTGGATTCCCCAAATGAGGTTCCTGCAGCACTTGAGCAGAGCTGTCTTTGGTAGGGGGAGGGGGAATTGTGTGTGAAGTGAGCGCAAGAGAAAATGAAGAGAGACAAATAAGGCTTTTCTGAGTTTTCCTGGGAAGGGAAGGAGCATAGCTGAAGAGGAAAGTGGCCCCAGGGAAGGTTTCTGATTTTTTTTTTTGTCCTAAATGAAAATGTTTTGTTGAAACGTCCATTTACACAGAACAGCCAGGAAATCATGAGGGTGCAGTTCAGTGGATTCCAAAGTAACCATGTCCCATGGCTGCAATAATGGACATATGGTTATTTATCAGGAACAATACTATAGTAATACTATAGGGGAACTCAGTGGGAGAGAGGGGATTTCAGGGGTTAAGGGAAATCCCAAGGTCTATAGAACTGTATCATAAAATGATAATAATAATTAAAAATAAATTTCAAAAATTGAAAAGAAAAGGACTGGCAGTTGGGGGAAGTTATGGAACTAACTTGGTCAGGCCCACTATGTGCATGTAATGAGGTATTGCACTGAGTTTCATAAAAATATGCAAATGCTGTTCTTCAAACAAAAATGAAAACAAAAAATCTTCCAAGAACAGTGCCACTTATTGTTTTTTTTTTTTTTTTTTTTAAAGATTTATTTTTATTACAAAGTCAGATATACTGAGAGGAGGAGAGACAGAGAGGAAGTGGAGCTGCCAGGATTAGAACCAGCAGCCATATGGGATCAAGGCGAGGACCTTAGCCACTAGGCCATGCTGCCGAGCCCATGAACAGTGCCACTTATTGTTAAACTGCTGCCGCCCAGCCAGGTGCCTGAGTCATGCTTCTGGAATCATTCTAGGCTCCTCCCTTCCCTTCCTCTCTCTAATCAAACTCTTAGTTATCAAAATCCAGAGACATCTGCCTCCTTCCTGGATCCCTGTCCCAAGGCCACCCAGGTTCTGGACCCCAGATTGTTAGGGCAGCCGTCTCCTGGGTGATCAGGCCTCCTCACCCCTTCCTCAGATCACTGCCTGTTAACTCTACTGCAAATCTGATTCTGTTATCAATACTACCCTTTGTCCACAAAGTGAGACCAAACCCTTCAGCGAGCTCTAAGGACTGTCCCCTTCCTCCCAACTTGGGTCTCTTGCAGCTGCTCCCCGCACCGCACCCCGTTCCAGGCCAGGGCTGCAGCAATGCACCAGCAGTTTCCAGATCCTGCAATTCTTTCCCTGCTTCCATCTGCCACAAAGGGCTCTTTTCCCCTCTAGAGAGCACTCCATTTCCCTTCACTCCTGAGACCTCTTTCTCCAACAACCCACACCTTCCAGCTATTTGGAAAGTCTCCCCTCCCTCCCGCATTTCTGCTCCACTTCTAGTTCCCTTCCACCTAGCCACCAAAGGCCTCTTTATCATGGAGATGTGCCTGTTCCCAGCACATTAAAACTTCCTCGATGGGAGCTCCTTGAGGGGAGGAGTAACTGTATTTCTATTCCAAGCTCTGTTCTAGTAAAGATCAGCCATTAGTAAACTACATCAAATAGGGGTCCCTGTGTGTTGGCTCAATGGCTAAATCATCACCATGCACACACTGGGATCCCATATGGATACCATTTATTGTCCCGGCTATTCCATTTCCCATCCAGTTCTCTGCTTGTGGCCTGGGAAAGCAGTTGAGGATGGCCTAAAGCCTTGGACCCTGAACCTGCGTGGGAGACCCAGAAGAAGTTCCTGGCTCCTGGCTTCGGATTAGCTTGGCTCTGACTGTGACAGCCATTTGAGAAATAAACCAGCATTTGGAAAATCTTTCTGTATTATATCCTCTTCTCTCTATAAATCTGCCTTTCTAATAAATTGTAAAACCATAAATCTTTTTTTTAAAGATTTATTTATTTTTATTGCAAAGTCAGATATACAAAGAAGAGAAAGAGAGGAAGAGCCTTCATCTGTTGATTTATTCCCCAAGTGACCGCAACAGCCAAAGCTGAGCCAATCCGAAGCCAGGAGCCAGGGACCTCTTCCAGGTCTCTCATGTGGGTGCAAGATTCCAAGGCTTTGGGCTGTCCTCGACTGCTTTCCCAGGCCACAAGCAGAGAGCTGGATGGGAAGTGGAACCGCCAGGATTAGAAGCAGTGCCATATGGGATCCCTGCGCATTCAAAGCAAGGACTTTAACTGCTAGGCCATCAAGCTGGTCCAAAACATAGATCATAAACAAACAAACAAAAACCCTACATCAAATAGGAGAGGAAGGAAAGTTTTCAGAGCTCTGGGGTTGGGGGAGGGAAGTAGAAATTTCTATGAGGAGGGAACCAGTATAACAAGATGCCTAAATAGTGGTTTCTGGAGGTAGGAGGTGGGTGCCAGGCAGCCAGCAGATGGTGCCCCGGCAGCTGGGCTCTGTTACCTGCCTAGCAGATTCATGCAGTTCTAAGCTGTTGGACCAGCCTCAGCTGTTGTGAACTTTTGGAGAGGGAATTAGATGATGATCTCTCTGCCCCCCCCCCCCTTTTGTCACTCTGCTTTGCAAACAAATGGATAAATACATTTTATTAGGGGAAAAAAGACTTCCAAGTTCCATTTTGGAGTGCCTGGATTTGATACCTGATTTAGTCCCTAGTAGTGTAGACCCTGACAGCAATGGTGATGGCTCAAATAATTGAGTTTCTGGTACCCATAGGCAAGTCATGATTAGGTTCTAGCCTTCAATGTGGTCCAGCCCTGGACGCTATGAGCACCTGGGGTGTGACCCAGCAAATGCATATGGGATCTAATGGCTTCTTAAAAAACAGTGAAGCTTCTGGGTTGCTAGGAGCATTGGGGCCCCTGCTGAGGGTACCAAATAGAAAGACAGCGTTGTGGTCCTGCTCTTGAACCACTAAGAGCCCATTCCAAGAACCACCTCTCTGCCTCTGCAGCGATTCATCTCCCTCCTGGCTCAAGCTCCCTCCTTTGCACTAGGACTGCTGGGACCCTCAGCAAACTGGTTTCCACTTTATTCTCCACTCCCTGGCAAAGGTTATCTTTGTAACATGTAAATATAAACCTTTAATTTGTTTGCCCTTGCTTTGAGTAAAAGTTCAAATTCCAAAGCCCATTTTACCAACTCCAAGAGTCTGAGCCCCGGGCACTGAATTCCTCTGACCTCCCCTCACCCATTCCACACACCAGAAGTCCCTTTCATCTTCAAGGCCTTACTTAGGACTTGTCCCTCTGTCCAGAGCAGTCTTCCCCACCTTGTAGGGATTCATCTCCGGAGTCACGTCCTTCACGTTTTCCTGACCCAATCAGATCCCCTTCTAAACACTCTTAAAACCACAACATTTTCTTCCCAGCATGCATGGCATTCAATCTACAAATATTGGAGTAGATCCCCCTCAGCCAGGCAAGCACGAGATAAAGAATAAAAGAAGGGCAAGCTTCTTAACTCTCTGGAGTTTCTAGTAATTTGCAGAACTTCACCTGGTTAGTCACAGCAACAAGTGTGAACACCTGTTGCCTGGAGGGTGGATGATAACAGTAGGGCTTCAAGGAATTAAGGGAGGAAATGTGGGCTGAGTGAAGTGGGTAAACCCCCAAGAAAGCACTCATTCTGTCTCTGGGGGTCTAGCAAGTTAGCAGACCCTTCGTGGCAGTGGTTGAACCAATGAATGAATAAAGTTCTTTTTCCTTTTATATCATGTCTGAAGATAGCCCTCAAACACAATAAAGCCACCACTCTCAACATATCAGTCTCAGAAAAAAAAAAATCTGATACATTTCTGGTATTTCCAGCAACACACGGATTTTCTGGTGGAATGTTTTAGAAAACAAATCCATTCAGGTGGGTTCCATTCATGGGATATCTGCTTGGAGGACCTTCAATCTCTTTAAATGATTGAGAAGCACACACAAATTCAGAGGTCAATATGTTGACCCTTAGGCCCTGTGTGATAGCCTAGTGGCTAATGTCTTCTCCTTGCACACACGCCGGGATCCCATATGGGTGCCAGTTCTAATCCCGGCTGCCCCACTTTCCATCCAGCTCCCTGCTTGTGGCCTGGGAAAGCAGTGGAGGACAGCCCAAAGCCTTGGGACCCTGCACCCATGTGGGAAACCCGGATGAAGCTCCAGGCTCCTGGCTTCAGATTGGCACAGCTTTGACTGTTGCAGTCACTTGGGGAATGAATCAACAGATGGAGGCTCTTCCTCTCTGTCTTTCTCTTCTCTGTATATCTTTTTTTTTTTTTTCAGTGTGTATATCTGACTTTGTAATAAAAATAAATAAATCTAAAAAAATGTTGACACTTGCTCTGGTTTTTAATTTATCTTTGTATTTTCCAAGGCTATATTTATCTTTTTTTGGCGGGGGAGCTATATTTATCTTATATTACTTGCATAATATAAACCATTGGAAGCATTTTTCCCCCAATTTAATGGTTAGTCCCTGAGCAGAGGCAGTGGGAATAATCTCTTCCTGATGCTAAAAGTCAATTAAAATAATCTACAATCTTTCCTTTTTGTGTGACATTCTTTTCCCCCCAAGGATTTCTTTTTTTTTTTTTAAAGATTTATTTATTTTATTACAAAGTCAGATATACAGAGAGGAGAGACAGAGAGAAAGATCTTTTGTCCGATGTTTCACTCCCCAAGTGAGCCACAACAGGCCGGTGCGCGCCAATCCGAAGCCGGGAACCAGGAACCTCCTCCGGGTCTCCCACGCGGGCGCAGGGTCCCAAAGCATTGGGCCGTCCTCGACTGCTTTCCCAGGCCACAAGCAGGGAGCTGGATGGGATGTGGAGCTGCCGGGATTAGAACCGGCGCCCATATGGGATCCTGGGGCTTTCAAGGCGAGGACTTTAGCTGCTAGGCCACGCCGCTGGGCCCTCTTTTTTTTTTTTTTTTTAATTGTAAAGCAGAATAATATATAAAGACATCTTCCATGCATTTAGTTTACTCCCCAAGTGGCTAGAATTTCTCGGGCTGGGTTATTCAGGCCAAAGCTAGGAGCTGTCAGGTGAGTGATAGGTACCCAAGTATTGGGACCATCTTCTGCTGTTTTCCAAAGAGCATTAACAGACAGTTGGATCAAAAGCTGGCAGCGGCGACTGGAACCAGCATTGAGATACAACTTGGTTGTAGTTTAGGGCTTAACCAGCTTGTGCTACACTTTAGGTCCCAATATACTTAAAAGACCTTTTGCTTCACAGCCTGATTGGTGCACTTAAGTTTCTTCTGTAGTTATTCCAAGAGCCACTCCTGGGGCACAGCTTAGAAATTCACCCATTTAGACAGGGAAAATCCCTTTTTTACAGTCGAAAGCTTTAAATTAATATAGACCACGCTTCTGGAATGCCGCCTGCCACATCAGCAAGGCATGATGTGGTAAGATGTGTGTGCAGTGAGAGCACAATACTGAGGTCCCCACCACAGCCAGGCTACAGTGGAGGGTTACGTTCCACGTGGCCCACTGGCCAGCCAGCAATCAAACCTGGCGGTAAGGTTTGCAGTCCCTGGGGGTCATTCAATTTCCTCCCTAATTAGGGCCTGGAGGCCTGGGAAGGGAAAACGGAGTCCATAGCACTCTAAGGCTAGAAGCAGAGACTTAGCCGGTTCTGAACAGCCTCCTCTCGCCTCGGGGAGTCGGGTGCGAGGCCGAGGGCAGGAAGGGAGGTAGCACCGGTGACCTCACGAGGGTAGGAAGTCACTGGACCGCTGCTCGCGATGGGAACTACGCTTCCCAGCATGCAAGGCGGTCAGGGGGTCGTCTTTCAGCGGCGGCTGACGCCTCGAAGGTTCTGCTGGGAGTTTTCATTGACCTCGGGGGCGCCGCTCCTCCGGATCCCCGCCCATCACGTCCAGGCCCCGCCCCCTGCGGAGAGCGGATGACCTCGCAGAGTCCCGCGAGCCGCTGCCTTCTTCCCTTTCTCATTGGCCCATCTTAGCTGTCATTCGGGCGCGAGGAGAAGAAGCAGCTTCCTGATTGGTGGGTTCTGTTTGGCGCCAACTAGGAAAGGGGGCGGGGCAGCGGCAGCCCTCACTGAGCAGCTATTACCGCGAAAGCCATCTCGGTTGGCACATCCTGCAAGGTTGGCGGGTGAGGGTCTGGTTGCTTCTCTGCCATCCCTGTCTGCCTACCGGGATAAGAAAAAAGACAAGCGTGCGACCTGGCCCGCTCCTCGACGGCCACCCGAGTTTGTCTGGATTTGATCCCGGGGTTGCTGCGCTCCGCTCTCCCGCTCGCCTCGCGGCCTGAGAGGGAAGCCACCCGTGCTTGTGCCTGGCACCTGCCTGTCCGCGCCGCCGCTCACCGGGCGGGGTCGTGTTTGTGTTTGGCCCGTGAGCGCAGGCGGCGGGGCGCGCGGCCCGAGGCCGGTGTCGGCGGGGGAGGGCGCGGCGGAGGAAAAGAGGGAGCGGGAGCCCCTAGGAGGGCCGGGCGCCGCCATGGAACTGGGCCCGGAACCCCCGCACCGCCGCCGCCTGCTCTTCGCCTGCAGCTCCCCTCCCACGCCGCAGCCCGTCGTGAAGACATTGTTTGGCGCGCCAGCCGCCGAGGGACTGTCGCCTGTCACTACCCTGACGGTCACTATGGACCAGCTGCAGGGGCTGGGCAGGTGAGAGGGAAGACGCGGACGCGCCATGTCTCCCCGGGGGTCGCTGGCCTCGCAATGGACTCTTCGGGAAGATCCGGTGGAGAAACGGCCTGGGAGGAGAGCGAGTCGGATCCACGGCCGCCACTGGGGGGCTGGGAGGAGGTTGGTCGGGCCGGAGTCCCCGCCATGTGCACCCGGCCCCCGGCGGGCGGAATGTTGGGTCGCAGCCCGGAGCTGGGCCCGGGGGCTCCCCACCTCGGTCTTCCCCCCTTGCAGATGGCCTGGCACTGGGCCCCGGCCACCCTCCGGAGGCGCCTGAACCGCAGCGCCCAGTCTTCGTTTCCTGTGAGCTTTGTCTCTTCTGGACAGAGGGACGTGGCATTTCCTCTCCTGTTCTGTGCGGAGTCGTCCCAGTCCCTCGGCCGCGCACGTTCCTGGTGTCCGTCCACCCTTCATCCCAGCCCACCATTTTCTGAGCCCGTGTTTTTGGCCTCTCTCCGCCTCCGTTGGGGGAAGCAGGAACTCCTGTCCACTCCTTCGTACGCCTCTAGCACAGGCCGCAGGACACATGTTCCTCCATTCACAAAAATGCTCGGCTTTCCTCGCCGTCTTCAGGACTGGCAATGCGGTCGGGGGCCACCCACCCACTGTAATCTTTGGCTCAGAGCTGAGTGTTCTGGGTGGCGAGGTGAACTCTGGTGTGGTCCCCATGTGAGGGTAGTTCATGCCAGAAATGGCTACTTGTTAAATTCCTGGCCTGGTTCCTGCATGTGGCCCTTCAGGAATGTACTAGAAATCGCTCAGGTGGAATTATTTCTCTTGGTTTCAGTGAATGTGAGCAGCCGCTGGAGGTGAGAAACAACAGCAGTCTGCAGAGAATGGGCTCCTCAGAATCCACGGATTCAGGTATTGCCTGTGTGTCTGGGTCATTTTGGTCTGCGCTGTGGGCTGCAACATTGGGAAATTGCTAAAGCGAATCTGTGAGGAGTTAGTGTGCTTGCGCTGGAAAAGTCGGGTTTAGAATTTACACCTCAGTGAATGGCATTCAGAAAAACTTAGTTAAAATATAGGGTGAGGGTTTCCTGCCAAGGCCTTCTAGGAGCCAGCAGGTGATGGCTCAACTGCTTGGGCCCTGCCTCCCACATGGGAGACCTGGGGGAGGCTTCTGGCTGGTGGCTTTGGATTGGGCCCTGTGGAGAATCTTTGTCTTTTTGTGACTCTGCTTTGCAAATACAGTGAATTTTGAAATTGTGAAGTGTAATATACACTTCTTAAAAACTGGACATAAGATTCTTACCTGTGGAAGTGGATGAATGATTGTGTAAGCAGTTCCAGTGCCTACCCTGTAAGGCTGTGTCAGCATCCCAGAGGGGTGGGAGCCAAGCAGGTGCTGGTGGGCCTGAGTTGGCACAGAAGGGATGCTGAGCTGTTAGAGGCAGGAACACCTTTCTTGGCAGGTGTCATTTTGTTAGAAGCAGCTGATGTGTGCCTTGTGCATGATGCTTAATGTATTTTTATCGTTGTGTATTTGGAAAGACAGAGCTCATGGATTTGCTTCACTTCCCAAATGGGGGCGGGGGCTGGCTGAAAGCAGAAGCTGAGGGTTCCATCTGGGCCTCCCACATGTGTGGCAGGGACCCTGCTTATTAGGGCCAACACTGTTGCCTTCCAGGAAGTTTCTGAGCAGAAGATGGAGTTGAAAACAGCCTGAACTTGAATCTGACCACTCTGATGTGAAATGCAGGGATTCTTAGTGTTTTAACTGCTGCACCAAATGTCTACTCTGTAATTATCTTTGACAAAACTCAGAATTAATTGGAAAGCTTGATAAAATACTTGACTCTTTCAAAACTATTTCAGAATGTGAAGGAGTTGAAGTCATTCTCCTTAAATTCTCTTTTCCTTGATGATATTGCTAAGATATCAGGGTTAGTAAATAGACTATGAAAATGTTATTTATTTAACAACAAAATGGTGTTTTATGTATTGTCTCTGATGTTGGGTATTTCTCCACCCCCCCGCCCTTACAGGTTTCTGTCTGGATTCTCCTGGACCCTTGGACAGGAAAGAAAAGTATGTATTCACTGTTTTTAAATGTTTATACATAGAAAAGACTTTTCTTATTTTAGGACATTTATTTATTTGAAATGTATATAGATCTTCTGTCCACAGGTTTACTCCCCAAATGCCCATATGGGCTGTGGCAAGGCTGAGCCAAAACCAGGAGCCGGGAACTCCCATTAGATCTCCCATGCTCCCACAGGTGGCAGGAGTCCAAATACTTGGGTTATCACCTACTGCCTTCCCTGTATTTGAGCAGGCACCTGGGTCAGGGGCACAGAGTAGCCAAGCACTATGAATGGGATGCAAGGAAACAGCTGACCCACTGTGCCACAGGTCTACCCTCAATTTTTTTTTTTTTTTTTTTTTTTTTTGCTGAAGTTCTTTATGCTCAAAATGGGAGCCCTGGATTGAACTGTTACCCAAAACACTTCCTTAAGTAGTTTATATTCCCTCTCACCCCTATAGGATTTAATTCTCGTTTTGGTGTTCTGATGTCAAGTTCTTGCTCCACCTCTGACAGCTTTAAGGGAATGTGTGTATTTGAAGGAAGACTTGGGTTTGCTTTTTTACTCTGAAGCCTGGTGTTGGAGGAAAGTTCCTGAAAATAGGACATCTTCTGAAATTTACTCTTGTATTTCTTTTTAAAAATGAGAATGTGTTTGACTATTTTCCCCCCATTGTCAGTTAAACACATGTATATGTTCAGATGAACACCTTTACTAGCTTTATTCTAACTATTTACCTTCAAATTTCATTGCAGTCTTGGAAATCCTGTGAAGAGGATAAATTCCCTACCTGTAAGTTGGTTCTCTTGTGTATTTGGAGATCAAACTTGTAATCCACCTGCCAGCTGCACCTGGAAAGGAGACTTCAGTTTAGAAAATGGAAACTGCTTTGCTTTGATCCGGGAGTTCTCAGACACTGCTTAGGGCAGCTTTAATAAGGGCTGTCCTTGGAGGAGGTCTAACTTGCAAAATTGAGTTAAGCCAGAAAGGGGTCCCTTATGCAAATATTTGGGGGTTGATTTGACACTGTCATGCCTACTGAGATCTTAGGAAGTGAGGCGTGGGGCCCTATAGTGGGTTCTGTTCTGTGGTCTGACCACATTTACTGGTTATCTACTGGCCGTGTGAGAAGTCATCTCCCACCACTTAGGAAAGTTTTCCACAGAATTTTTTATGTTCCCTAATTATTGCTTTTTCACTTTGCTAGCCGAAGCTCTTGGGATGTAGTCCTGCTCTAAAGAGGAGCCATTCTGATTCTCTCGACCATGACATCTTTCAGCTCATCGACCAGGATGAGAACAAGGAGAATGTGAGTGCCACATCGTTGCACTAGGCTAGGGGAGAGCGGCTGGGTTTTTTTCTGAGAGTACTCATGTGGCCTTTGGAGTCAGATCTGGGTTTAAACACTGCTTGTTACTATGTGAGTGTGACAAATAACTTGCTTTTTTAGGTTTCTCTGTAAAGTAGGAATACCAGTGTCTTAGGGCAATTGCAGGAATTAGACTGGGAAACTAGGAAATTAAATTGGTGTCTGGAAGGCAAGAGTTGGTCAGTCGCTCACTGAGGAGTAAGAATATCTGCGTGGTTTACCTGGAAGATTTGCCTTGGCCTTCCTAGCCTCTGTGCCTTCCCTGTTTGTCTCTGACTCAGGTGAGTTAGGAACTCAGGAGAAGGCTTCTTGGCAGTGTTTGAAAAAAGGAGATAAAAATATCTAGAATTTAAGGTAATTTTGATATGGTGGCTTGACCATCTGCAAATATGCCCTGACTATGTCTTTAAGGAAAAATGACATAACTGGTGGCTAAAGAGGTGTTCATGGGCTCACCAGTCAACCTGAAGGCCTAGTTTTCTAGGACACCAAGGTCATATTTGTTGGTTAAATGATTTAATACATGGAAAATACTTAGTCTTAAATTGGTATAAATAATTCTGGTGTTAGTTATTACTGTTTTGGTGCTTACAACAAGTTGTTGGAACCAGCATAGTGGCTCAACTAGTTAAGCTGCTGCCTGTGATGTTGGCATTCCATATGAGCATGGATTTGAGTCCTGGCAGCTCCACTTTGATCAGCTTCCTGCTGTTGCACCTGTGACAGTAGCAGAAGATGGCCTGAGTGCTTGGGCCCCTGCCATGCATGTGGGACACATTGATTGGGTTCATGCTCCCGGCCTTGGGAGCCATTTAGGGAATGAACCAGCAATGGTAGTTAGCTCTCGCTTGCATGTTCTCTCTCTTTTCTCTGTAACTGCCTGTATTTTTTTTTTTTTTAAGATTTACTTGTTTTATTGCAAAGTCAGATACACAGAGAGGAGGAGAGACAGAGAGGAAGATCTTCGTCCGATGATTCACTCCCCAAGTGAGCCACAACGGCTGGTGTTGTGCCAATCCGAAGCAGGAGCCAGGAACTTCCTCTAGGTCTCCCATGCGGATGCAGGGTCCCTATGCATTGGGCCGTCCTCGACTGCTTTCCCAGGCCACAAGCAGGGAGCTGGATGGGAAGTGGAGCTACCGGGATTAGAACCGGAGCCCATAGGGATCCTGGCATTCAAAGTGAGGACTTGAGGCGCTAGGCCACGCCACTGTGCCCAAAAATCATTCTTATTGAATGAACCACTAGGGTTTTTTTTCCACTAGCCACTCCCCACCGTCCCATTGTTTTTCATATGAAATACAACATAAGTGAAAAAAATTGGCTCCCACTGGGTAGGAAATAGCATAAAATACAATGGAACCCTCATGGATGAAAAGTTGGAGTCTTATTCAAAGGCATGATGGGAAATGATATTGTGATGACGTTGCTTTAGGATTTCAGAAAGTATTGGATATAACTGTGACTCGTATTTTATGAAGTTGGCAGATACTGTGCATTTGTTAGAAAGTAAAATGACAAGAAAAAAGTGCAGTTGTTAGCCATTGACACAGCCATGGACATTCTTAGTTACAGATCTGGTGCTTCAATTAGGTTAGAAACAGGTAAAGCCTTCCTTTGGAGGCAGTTACAAAGGTGATCTGTGTCCCATGCTTGCTTGTCTCCCCACGTCAGCCGAGGCCCTTCCTGAGCAGCACAAGATATCTCGACTGTACTGTCTTTCAGGAAGCCTTTGAGTTTAAGAAGCCAGTAAGACCTGCGTCTCGTGGCTGCCTGCACTCTCAAGGACTTGAAGAGGGTAAAGATCTCTTCACACAGAGGCAGAACTCTGCCCCCGCTCGGATGGTATGTGCTGCTGCCTTGCACAGGGAACTCTGAAGCAAACAAGTACCCTTTCTGGTCAGGAGCATAAGACTTCAGTAGCTCTAGCTATCTCTGTCTTTGTTTTCAGAAGCTAGACGGTTTTTTGGTCTCTGGGTGATGGTAGGTTTGAAATGTTGGACTTGCACAACTATTTGATTTTTTTTTTTTTTTTTTTTTTTTTTTTAAAGATTTATTCATTTTATTACAGCCAGATATACACAGAGGAGGAGAGACAGAGAGGAAGATCTTCCGTCCGATGATTCACTCCCCAAGTGAGCCGCAACGGGCCGATGCGCGCCGATCCGATGCCGGGAACCTGGAACCTCTTCCGGGTCTCCCACGCGGGTGCAGTGTCCCAAAGCATTGGGCCGTCCTCGACTGCTTTCCCAGGCCACAAGCAGGGAGCTGGATGGGAAGTGGAGCTGCCGGGATTAGAACCGGCGCCCATCTGGGATCCCGGGGCTTTCAAGGCGAGGACTTTAGCCGCTAGACCACGCCGCCGGGCCCACAACTATTTGACCTTGTTGCTTATATGTGCTTGTGTACATATCAGGATTTTATCATTTTATCTCTTAAAGCTTGCTCTGTGATGCTTTCGATTTCTTTTTTTTTTTTTTAAGATTTATTTTATTACAAAATCAGATATACAGAGAGGAGGAGAGACAGAGAGGAAGATCTTCCATCCGATGATTCACTCCCCAAGTGAGCCGCAACGGCCGGTGCGTGCCGATCTGATGCCGGGAACCTGGAACCTCTTCCGGGTCTCCCACGCGGGTGCAGGGTCCCAATGCATTGGGCCGTCCTCAACTGCTTTCCCAGGCCACAAGCAGGGAGGTGGATGGGAAGTGGAGCTGCCGGGATTAGAACTGGCGCCCATATGGGATCCCGGGGTGCGTTCAAGGCGAGGACTTTAGCCACTAGCCCACGCCGCTGGGCCCGATTTCTTTTTTAAAAAGGTTTTGTTTTTGTTTTTGGAAAGGCAGATTTACAGAGAGAAGGAGAGTCAGAGAAATCTTCATTTGCTGGTTCACCCTCCAAATAGCTGCGATAGGTGGAACTGAGCCAATCTGAAGCCAGAATCCAGGCTTTTTTTTTTTTTTTAAACCAAACCAAAACCTCCCCCCGCCCAACAAATAAAAACCACCTTGTATGTTAGTTTTATGATGAGGGTTTAAAAAAAAAAGATTATGCAGGTTAACTAATGAGGTGTTAGCTTGTTATTATAGGAATGTGTCTCTTTGCTAGGGAGGTAGTATAGTGGAAGTACATGGGCTTTGGAATCAAACAAGTGAGGTGTGTGACCTTGGTGACATCTTTTAGGCATCTTATAGTTTGCTGGTAAATAAAAACATTGGGGTTACGCATGTGAAGATGATATATGTAATGACTGGCGCACAGTAAATCCTTCATCAGAGGCTGAATAACTGTGAAGTTCCAAGTCTGAAGACGCAGGGTGAATGCCAGCTGGTGTTCTGTGAGCATTTCCTTGACCGTCTGGTCTCTGTAGACACTTTGCCTGTTCCTGCTCTTCTTCCTCGCAGCAGATCATCATACTGTCCTACCCCTCCTGCTTAGACTGTTCTGATTCCAACCTACAGAGAATTGAAGCTTCTCTTTCTGAGAGGGGATCCCAGTACTCCTTGTGAGATCTCTTGCTTCTGGGGAGAGTTTTTTTCTGTTTGACTGGACTGTACTTAAGGCTCTATGGATAGCAAATGATCTTCCTTTGTTCAGTAGCTGTTGAATTTTACTTGGTATAACCAATAATATGGTTTTTGTTTTGTTTTGTTTTGCTTTGTTTTTGCCACAAAAGCTAGTGATCTGTATAAGGAAACTTAAATTTACCAGGGCTCATTTACTCATCAGCTATGAATTCTCTTCCAGCTTTCCTCGAATGAAAGAGAGAGCAGTGAGCCAGGGAATTTTGTTCCTCTTTTTATGCCCCAATCTCCTGTGACAGCCACTTTGTCTGACGAGGATGATGGCTTCATGGATCTTCTTGATGGAGAGAATTTAAAGGTACTGCATGTACTGTGCTGTGGGGTGTAGGGTGTGTGTGTTCTCTTCATTCTACTCACTGCTGGGAAAGTCACGTGAAAAAGAATAAATGTGTGATCCTGTGTACTCTGAAGGAGCTACTGTGTGCTGGATGGCCATGTGTCCTAGAGCTAAAGGGAGACTGGATGTTTCCTCACCCTCCATAGGATGACAGGGTGCTGCTGGTTATGTTCAGCTCTCTGAACTGTTGGGTGATGATCTGCTCACCTTAAGGGAACAGCAGTGCGTACGTTTAAAGTACAATGCTTGCTATTAGTATCCTAACACTGCACTGTCTTGTATTTTTCTGACATCTAAAGCATTTAAGCTTCTGGTTCTTTTTAAAATCAGTTTCTCTCTTTAGAATGATGAGGAGACCCCGTCATGCATGGCCAGCCTCTGGACTGCTCCCCTTGTCACAAGACGAACTGCAAACCTTGTAAGTGAATCCAGTGTCTCTGGATAGCTCCGAGTGGTTGGGTCACTAGGCAGTCGTCCTTAGTTGAGTATAGCTGAGATGTACCGCAGTGCTAAGCACTTGGGAACCTAGGGTTTTTTTTTGTTTTTTTGTTTTATTTTTTATTTTTTATTTTTTTGGGGGAACCTAGGTTTTAGAGCTACTTTGGCTGCCGCTCTGACTGCAACCTTGGTAGATACATTTCATTTGTTTGTTTTCTAAGCTGTAAAATAAGAGTGTGGATAAGGAGCATGTCTATCTGAAGCATTTAGCCTAAAGACAGCTGCCTTTTTATTTTTTTTAAGATTTATTTAAAAATTTTTGTTGGAAAGTCAGATATACAGAGAGGAAGATCTTCTGTCCGATGGTTCACTCCCCAAGTGGCCACAATGGCTGGAGCTGAGCTAATCTGGAGCCAGGAGCTCTTCCAGTCTCCGCTTGGTCCCAAGGCTTTGGACCATCCTCGACTGCTTTCCCAGGCCACAAGCAGGGAACTGGATTGGAAGCGGGGTTGCCGGGATTATAACCGGCAACCATATGGGATCCCGGCACATGCAAGGCGAGGACTTTAACCACTACAATATTGCTCTGGGTCCATAGGGAAACTTTTAAACAAAAAAGAACTGTGGAGCTATCTCTCCAGGTATACAGGTATACATTCTCATTTATGTAAACATCTATAGAACAGTAGGTATTGTCCCACTGCAAATTTGGAGTTAGGTATATTTTATAAAATGGTGCCCAGTGGGTTATAACTTGGTGACGTGAATGGAAAATATGAGACAAAGAAGCTGCAGTTTTGAGGCCACTTATGGGCTGGCTACTCCACGTCTCTCCTCTTAATAAAATCTAACTTTCCAGTAAAAATAAATAAATCTAAAAAGGAAAAAAAAATAAACTTTTGCTTGAAAAGCAGAGTTACAGAGACAGATCTCTTCCTTCTGTTGGTTCACTCCCCAAATGACTGCAACAGCTGGGGTTGGGCTGATCGGAAGCCAGGAGCCTTTTCCAGGTCTACCACGTGGGTGCGGGGCCCAAGTACTCCAGCCATCCTCCCTGTTTTTCCTGACGTTAAGCAGGGAGCTGGATTGACCCTGGAGCAGGCCGGAGCATGAACGGGTGCTCGGGTGATGCTGGTGCTGCAGGCTGAGGTTTAGCTTGCTGCGTCAAGGCACTGGCCTGTTGATAAGCTTTTGGAGGGTAAGGAATTCTTTGCTCTTCTCCATATGAGGTCATCCAAGTACATATTCGCTAAGTGACAGGTGCTCATTGCCTGCTGCCTAATTTAGGGTGTTAAGCCATCCTAGGAAGCCCTAGTTATATTTGCCTTTATGATTTGAGTGAACCTATTTTAATGAAAGATGAATCTTTTTTTTCCTAAGGGCAATCGATGCAAGCTGTTTGAATCCCCTTCCCCGTGTAGCTCCAGCACTCGGTTGATGTTGAAGAGACCAGAACGACATCTAGAGGAGTCTCCACGAGGAAACACAAAGCGGAGGAAGAGCATGGCTGGGGCCGGTTCTGAAGAGGCAGCCAGTCCGGAGAAGGCCCAGGAGGTTAGTTTTGCAGCTTTTTTTTTTTTTTTTTAATATTTTTATTGGAAAGTCAGATATACAGAGAGGAAGATCTTCCATCTTGGTTCACTCCCCAAGTGGCCACAACAGCCAGAGCTGAGCCGATCTGAAGCCAGGAGCCTGGAGCTTCTTCTGAGTCTCCCACATGGATGCAGGGTCCCAAGACTTTGGGCTGTCCTCGACTGCTTTCCCAGGCCACAAGCAGGGAGCTTAATGGGAAGTGGGGCCGCTGGCAAATGAGCTGGTTCCCATATGGGATCCCGGCGCATGCAAGGCAAGGACTTTAGCTGCTAGGTGTTTGTAGATTTTCTTTGAGTAGTGATGCTATGTTTTTAAGTTAAGCAGTTCACAACCCTAGCAGAAGCAATGATTTGACCCATTGATCCAAAGTCAGCCCAGCACTGATTGTAGTATTCCTATTCCCAGGAGCTGCATGGGAAGTGGAGCTGCCGGGTTTAGAACTGGCGCCCATATGGGAAGGCGAGGACTTTAGCTGCTAGGCCACTGCGCTGGGCCCCAGCCTGTGATTTCTAAGGCCTGAGAAGTTTTGGGTAAAATTTAGTCTTGAAAGTTAGATTGTAGCTGGTCAGTATTGAGACCATTTATTTCCTTTAACTCATCAAACTAGGAATTAACTTTCTTCATATATTTTGGCCTTCGTGTTTTGATTTGTTTTCTTCACACACTATAGTTTTAGTATTTTTCAGTTCTGTTTTGCATTACCACAGTGTGCTGTCCTCATGCCTAGCATAGGTAAGGTTTTTTTTTTTTTTTTTTTTTTTTTTTTAAGATTTATTTTATTTTTATTGGAAAGGCAGATGTACAGAGAGGAAGATCTTCCATCTGATGGTTTACTTCCCAAGTGACCTCAGTGGTTGGAGCTGAGCCAATCCGAAGCCAGGAGCCAGGAACCTCTTCCAGGTCTCCCATGCGGGTGCAGGGTCCCAAGGCTTTGTGCTGTCCTCAACTCCCTTCCCAGGCCACAGGCAGGGAGCTTGATGGGAAGTGGGGCTGCCTGGATTTGAACCGGCGCCCATATGGGATCCCGGTGCATTCAAGGTGAGGAGTTTAACCACTACACTATTGCGCTAGGCCCATAGGTAAATTTTTTCATGTCAGGTTCTAGCCCGTGTTCCTGTCTCTGTGTTCAAATCTGGACCTAAATCATTTCTATACAGTGCAGTTGGTTTGTAGATGCCTTGTTCTTTGGGTTTCAATCCAGGTCTGCCACAAGATAGACAGGCATCCGGTTATTTAAGCTCTCATTGCCCATCTCCCAGAGGCTGCTTTTGCCTGAAGCTAGACTCAGGTGGAGCTGAGAGCCTCTTAAACCCAAACCCAAGGAAAATGACCGTTTTGTTTCTTGTCTTTTTTTTTTTCTCCTTGTCCATTTTCTGTTCATTTTTTAAGTTTAGCTCTTTGTGGAAGAACTTATTTTGAACTTTCTGGTTTCTCTTAGTGGAAATACTGTTTCCTCTGAGGGTGCTCATTGCATTTCTGGTTTATGGTAGATATAGCCATGAAATACTTTTTAAGCTTGGCCAGTTTTTTAAGATTTGATTTGATAGATTTGCAGAGAACAGTGACATAAAGATCTTCCATCTGCTGGCTCTCTCCCCCAAATGGCTACAACAGAGCCAGCTGATCAAAGCTAGGAGCCTCTTCCAGGTCTCCCATGGGGGTGTAGGATACCAAGGTTTTGGGCCATCTTCTGTTGTTTTCCAAGGTGAGAGGCAGAGAATTGGATCAGAAGTGAAGTAGTCAGAGCACAAATCGATATCCATGTGGAGTCCTAGCACTTGCAGAAGAAGGATTAGCCTGTTGCCTCAGTGCTGACCCAATCCTGACCTAGTTTTAGCCTCACTATTTGTAGGAGAGATTTTAGCTTCATAGAAATTGACTTATGTACTGGAATAACAGCAGGCCTACAAACAAAAATGTCTTTACTAGAGATGGACATTAGCATTTCAACCTTAGGACATGCTGTAGGTGAATGTTCTCCAGTCCCAGTCAGGGACTTCCTCTTGGGACTGGCATTGTGGCAGCAGCAAGTTAAGCTACTGCTCATGATACCCGGTATTTCATATTCGAATTCTAGCTTCCTGCTATTGTGCCTGTGAAGGCGGCGGAAGATGACGCAAGTATCCATGTTAAAGCCCAGATGGACTTCCAACTGTGGTTGTTGTCATTGGCTGGGGAGTGCACCAGAGGACAAAAGATCCCTCTGTCATTGTACTTTTCAAAGAAATACTTCCAACAAACACCTCAGCTCACTCTCTGTCTTTGATTTGTTCCAGCTTATACATCAGTGTTTATCCCTGGCATCTTCCCCGAAAGGGACCATTGAGAACATTTTGGACAATGACCCAAGAGACCTTATCGGAGACTTTTCCAAGGTAATTGCGAACAGAACTGTTCTGAGTGATAGCAGGAAAAAGGAATCTCCAGTCAGCCTGTTACCCTCTGACATGGATTCCCAGGTGCCTCCAAGGGGAAACAGCTAGGAGGCCCACGTCTCATACTGAGTTCCAGCTCCATCTCTGAGACCAGCTTCTTACTATTGCATACCCCAGGAGGCAACAGATGATGCCTCACTGTGGTCTGGATAGGAGCACTATCCCTGAGCCTGGCCGTCTGGGTCAAGTGGGGAAGCCAGATGGATTTTTGACACCCAGCTTCTTCCTGGCCTAGTTCCATATTTTGTGAACATTAGGGAAATGAATCGGTAGATAGATCTCACTCTCCATTTTTCTGCCTTTCTTATAATAACAAAAAGCTGTGGTAAAGTACAAGGGAGGAACATAGAGTATATTGGGATTTTTTTAGATATGCTTATTTTTATTGGAAGATTCACAGAAAGGAGATACACAGAGAAATATCTAGTTCGCTCCCCAAATGGCCGCAATGGCTGGAACTGAACTGATCATGAGCCAAGAGCTAAGGGTTTCTTTGGGGTCTCTCACTTTCTTTGGGTATAGGGTCCCAATGACTTGAGCCACCCTCCATTGCCTTTCCAGGGCACAAGCAGGGAACAGGATAGGAAATGGAGTAGCTGGAACACAAGCTGGCACCCGTATGGGGTCCAAGCACTTGCAGGGGATGAGAGGATTAGCTGATTGAGCCATCATCATGTGTTGGTGACTATGGTGACAAGTAAGCTCTTGACTCAGTCCAGAGTAATTGCTGATGTGCTACTGATATTCCATGATTGGGTCAGGTTCCCCCCCACCCCCACCCCATTCTTAGCACCAACTCCAGACTGGGTAGGGCTTGAACTTGGAGCATGCATGGAGGATGCTCCCTCACTGTATGTGCGTGCTTTTCATTGTACATTCTATGTACTGAGATGAGGATTCCCGACAACGCAGGAAGAAAAGGCAGTTATCAGTTGGGTATTCTTGGATAAGGAGCTTAGAGCTAGGGTCTGCAAATGGACAGTATTGGTTTGTATCAATGTTGGGTGTGAATAAAGTACCTAGAATAAGAAGCAGTATATTCTGACAAGCTGGTGACAGGCCAGCAGGTGTCAGTGTTAACCTTTATGGGCTTTCAGGGAATCTGAATGGTTTTCCTTTTTTTTTTAAGGGTTATCTCTTTCGAACAGTTGCTGGGAAGCATCAGGATTTAAAATATATCTCTCCAGAAATTGTAAGTCATCCTTTAGGACCCTTCTATATGTGTGGTATTTGAATATTGCTGTTCCTAATGGCCAAAGTTGAATCTTAATGATTTTCCACAGATGGCTTCTGTTTTGAATGGCAAGTTTGCCAACCTCATCAAAGAGTTTGTTATCATCGATTGCCGGTACCCATATGAATATGAAGGAGGCCACATCAAGGTATGGGCTTTTTCAGATTTATTTGTTCGTTTTAAAGGCTTATTTTACTTGAAAAGCAAAGTTAGAAAAAGAGACACAGCTCTTCATTTGTTAAATCACTCCCCAAAATGGCTGCAGCTACCAAGGTCAAGCCAAAGTCAGGAGCTTCATCCAGTTGACCCATATGGGTACAAGGCCCAAGTACTTGGGCTGTGTTCCACTATTTTTCGCAGTCAGTTATTGGATCATTGAATTGTAATTCCAACAGCTGGGGCTTGAACCGGTACCCTTATAGGATGCTGCCATCTCAGGCAGCGGCTTTACTTTGCTACACGATAATACTGGCCCCATAACAAATTTTAAAGCAAGGTAATTGGTTTAGGAGGTGTCTGGCTCCTGTGCACAGAACAAATGTCTGGTGTACACTAGTCCTTGTCACTCGGTGCTGTAGATGCTCTCCCTGTTCTGTCCTTGCTGCCATTAAAGGCCTTTCAAGGACCAGAAAAGGTTTCATGGGTTTACGAGTCTTGGGTCCAAGTGTCCAGGTGCCCCAAGGCTCCTGACCAGGAGAAGTCAGTGTCTGTGCCTCCTGAGTTTAATTCAGTCAAGCTGCCTTTTGGAGGAACATGCATGTGGAAACACACTTTTAGGAAGAAGGAACTGGTTAAGAAGATTAAATCTAACCTGTACCAAATAAAATCATTTTAAGGCATACTAAAAGTACATTAAATACACTGTCCATTACAGCCACTGTACTGCTTTGTCTGAAATGTTGCAACTCCAGGCTTTAGATTTCTTATTATTGTGGAGTACTTGCATGCACATGATGAGGTATCTTGAGGAGATATTCACAGCCTGTAGGTAATTTAATGCACTGCTTGTATTCTGAGGGCAACCCACCACGTGGGTCAAATCTCGAATTTTACACTTGTATCCCTGTGACACTCAGTTTTGAATTTTGGGTCATTTCAGATTTTCCACGTAGCAATGTTCAAGCTGTATCTTGTGGATTTCAGAAATTGCCCAATGTTGCATATCTATAAAGTGTATCCCAGTGACAGGAAAGGGTTTGAGGCACCTGTTTGTGGTTCCTGTGTGTGGTAATCAATGTGAATAGACCTCTGAAACTGTTGGGATGGCTACCAGGAGGTCTACTGGGCAGTCAGGAGGCCTTCAAAGTCGGAGTGGTCGTATGGACCCTGATTAGATCACTACTTCAGCTGTCTCAAGGGTCTCACCTCCACAGGGTGCAGTGAACTTGCACATGGAAGAAGAGGTCGAAAACTTCTTACTCAAGAAACCCATTGTGCCTACTGATGGCAAGCGTGTCATCGTTGTGTTCCACTGCGAGTTTTCTTCTGAGAGGGGCCCCCGCATGTGAGTGTTACATAGGCTTTGGGGAAGAAACCTTGTGTTACTCTATGGGGTGCCATGGTGTCTGGGCTAAACTTGGAGCATGTTTTGATATATCAAGCATTCTTTTGCAAAACCATCAATTATTTCCATGTCTTGGGTCTACACATGTAAATTCATGGTTTTGTGAAAGTACCAATTCATTCCTAATAGATACTTTCCTAAATTCTTACCCAAATAATAGTTTGCTTATTCATTTATTTAATTATATTGGAAAGGCAGATTTACAGAGAGGAGAGGCCTTCCATCAGCTGGTTTACTCCCCAAATGGCTGTAATGGCTGGAGCTGAGCTGATCTGAAGCCAGGAGCTAAGAGTTTCTCTCAAGTTTCCCACAAGGATGCAGGGTCCCAAGGCTTTCCCAGGCCACAAGCAGGGAGCTAGAGATAAGACCCGAATGGGATTTCTGCACATGAAGGGGAAGGCCAGTGGAGCTATTGCACTAGGTGCTCAGGGTCTTACATGTGAAGTTCTTGGCTCTGTCAAGCAAGATAGATGATGCTGTAAAATACTTGGAAAATCCATGTTTGCAGAGCAGTATGTCATATTCACTTCATTGGTTTTATGGAGATGAAAAAAAGGGGGCCATAATATAGCAGCACATAGTTGTTTACTTGTGTCCATGCAAAGTGGATTGTAAACCTGGAACATGCAGTATAGTAGAACAGTATTGACAGGACCACGCTGCAGGGCAGGTGGAGAGCTAAAACGGTGCAGCCTCAACACTGAAGTGCACGACGGCTTCTGAGGAATCAAGCTGTCCTACATTCAGAGAAAAGCATGAATACAAGCAGGTGATGTTTGTTCATTCATGAGTATAATTGTTCCTTTAGCAGATACTTTTTTCTCGTTTCTGAGGTCCTTGGTGTGAAAGGGAATAGCACGGAGAAGCAAGCAGAAAAGCCCTGCCCTCATGGGACTTACATTTCAGAGTAGACAGAAGGCAGACAAATAACATTTTGTGCAGTCTCTTATAAGGTGCTTTATAGTCGCAGGTTGCGGGAGCAACAGTGGTTTGTTTGGGTGGGTGGGGGTGACAAATTGTAGGCCGTGTAAAGACTTCTGATGCCAAGTTTTCATGAAGAACCACCAACCTGATGAGGATAGTGGGGGGTGCACATTCCACCTGCACTCCCAGCAGAGGAGTGCAAGCAAAGCCTATTTAAAAACTACAGGAAGGAAAGAATCCCCCTGGGAGGAAGGTGAGGGAGACTGGTCAGCAAGAAGTCAGGCAGAGTGGCAGGTGCAGAGAATGCAGGGGAGGCGGGCTCAGCAGTTAGTGGTAAAATTGGCTGAATGCAGGTCAAATGCTTGACCTGGAGAAAGGGAAGTTGGGGAAGAGATGACTTCCTGGTGCTGACTGAACACTGCTCACATAATCAGGATGGGTTATTTTCAAGAATTCCAGGGATTTCCAAGAATTAGTGTGAAGGTAGAAGACATGTAAAGAGTACTGGAGCTACAAGCTCTGCTTTTGCTTTTTCTATATTGTCTTGTTTCTCTGCAGTGGAATAGCTAACCTTGCTCTGGCCTTCTTGCTTACTAGGTGCCGGTATATAAGAGAGCGAGATCGGCTTGGTAATGAGTATCCCAAACTTCACTATCCTGAGCTGTATGTCCTGAAAGGGGGCTACAAGGAATTCTTCTTGAAATGCCAGGTAAGACGGTGGTCTCTGGAAAGCATACCTTCTATGACCTCTGTGCCACGCTAGTGGATCTGCCTGCCAGCCATGACTGTTTCTTGAGGGCGAAGTTGAGGGTCCCAGGAGAAGTAGCTGTTCCCTGGGAAGGGAGGGAGCCAGGTTGTGTGCCTGAGGCAGGTGTACCCTAACTTCATCCCCTCCTGTCCCCAGTCTCACTGTGAGCCCCCCAGCTACCGACCCATGCACCACGAGGACTTTAAAGAGGACCTGAAGAAGTTCCGCACCAAGAGCCGGACCTGGGCAGGGGAAAAAAGTAAAAGGGAAATGTATAGCCGCCTCAAGAAGCTCTGAGACGGCTGAGAAGTATCAAGATGGCAGCAGCCCAAGCCCTCTCCGTCCCTCCTGCTTTCGCCTCTTTGCTGCAGAGAAACTTGAGCAAAGGGGCCAGCTGTGTGGTGTTTACAGAGAAGACCTGCAACTTCTGTGCCTTCAACCTACCTCCCACACTCCCAAGGTTGGGGCCTCCGAGGCATCTTAGTGGCTGCGCCTCTTCTGCCACTGTAGGACGTCCTCCCTGCACATCAGGACTGTCTTCCAAGGCTGTCACAGGTAGCAGTGCAGGCCCGGCACGCTGTCAAGCTGCTTGTCTCATTATCCCCAACAAGTCCAAGAAGCAGCTGGGGCCTCAGTGGGCTGTGGTCTTCCCTTGTGAAGGGAGGAGGAGGAGGAGGAGGAAGGATCAGAAGTGCTGCTGACCAGATACCAAACACAGCCTGGGAAGAAAAGCTCTTCATGGGACCACTTGTCTCTTTTATTTATTCAACCTAACCAATTATTTTAATTTTTTGTAAGCTCTGGAGACTTTTACTGCTTCACTAAGTCAAAATACTGCCATTCTAAGTAGGGTTTTTATCATCCTGAACTACCTCTGCTTTTAAGTAAAAAAAAGAAAAAGGGGGTAAGAAAAGGCAAAGTCAGTGTGAGTCGTGGGACAGAGAGCAAGGAGCTCTGTCACCCCCAGGAAGCATCGCGGTACTGGGGCTGCTGCTATTTAAATCCAAGGACTGAGTTACTGGTGGGATAGACCCCGAGCTCAGGCTTGGCTATTGGACGTAAACTATACCTCCCAGACTTTGGCCAGAGAGATCTGTTGGAAGGGAATGGAAGGGAAGGTCCCTATTTTCACCCTAGTGCCCTGTGATGTTGGCTGGCACAGAAATCACCGTGGACACATTTCAAGCAGCTTTTCCTTGAACCACCTGCAAGTCAGTCCCAGAATGTAGTGTGGGTACCAGGGTGTTGGTGTGGGGATAGGTGGGCCCCACAGGAAAAGTAGGAGCTTCCCCACCAACTCTCTCCTTGTTACTCTGATACTCTTAGATAGCATTTATTTTTAGTTTTTGAAGTCATGAGTGAAAAGAGTAACGAATCAGTGTTGAATGGGCCACCCAAGTATAGGGAGAGGTGCTGAGAGCCCTGGGCCTTTGGAGGGAGGGAGGGAGCTGGTATTGAGGTGTCTGCACAGATTGTTTCTCAGGAGAGAACGTGATGGATTTTGAAGGTAAAACTTTCTGGGTTTATCATGTTTTGATTTGAGGGACAGTGGTGAATCATCGCCAGTTGCCCCCTCATCTAACTCCACAGAAGTAGGAGTGTCAGGATTCCCTCCCAGGGAGTGGGGCTGCCTCGACTTCTACACAGGCCTCTTCTCGACACCTGCTCCTCCTTGCCCTTGTTGCTCCTGTGGGGGACAGCCAGGCTATTCCTATCGAGAGTCAGCCTTCCCTCTTCACCTCTGATTCTTGTTCTGGGGTGGGGAGGGAGTCAGCAATGCTGGAGATGACTGCTTGCTATGTGATGGGTTTGAGCTGCATTTGGCTGTAAAACAATCTTGTTGGGAAAAGCATATGGGGAGAAGGGGGATGGGAAGGGAGACTCATCTTAACACTTACTGAGACGTAGTACCATTTAGTCTCCATTGGGTTCTGTTGGTTGCATGCCTGAAGAGGGAGGAGGTTGGGTTGACCTCCAGATTATACCAGCTTTATTAAACCAACTGTTGTTGGCTCTGAAAATAAAAATGATCGTGAACCCATGATCTGTTTAGCTTTTGATGCATTTAAACGGAACTGCATTTCTGGGGTCACACTTACACGTACATTGCCTCCACAAGACAGACGTTCTGTTGCATGGCCTGGCTCTAGGGAGTGGCAGGAACAACCTCATTAGTCTGGACCCTGGTGGTTTGGACTGGTTGGCAAGATTGCAGTAAGAGTCTTAAAACCATTAATTACTTTAATGGATGAAGTTAACAGAACAAAGGGAAAAACTAAAAGATGGGCGTGTGTTTTGTGTTCCACAGGAGAGGTGTTTGTCACTCACATGAAGCCAGAGAAATTTACAAGTGTGATAGATACAAGGGCTGGTTGGCCAGGATGTGTTAAGGTCTTACAGAAGAGAGGGGTGCCTTGGATGGAGAAATGGCTTCTGTCCCTTGCTTTATATGTATGAATGTAGGAAGGCTAGGGGTTCAAATGTTTGATAAATTGTTCTCTAAGTCATAAACACAAGTACTAAGTGTGATACAGTTTACCAAAAATCCCACATAGGCTTCATTTAGACATTTGATTTCCATCTCCCCCAGTTCACAGCAGGAAGGAAGCTGGAGCCACAACCAGGAATGCAATCCAGGTACTCCAGTGTGGGACACCGGCATCCTAAATGGCGTCTTCACTACTAGGCCAAAACGTTTGGTAATGTAGCAAGAGGAGGTTCCTTAAATCTCCATAAGGGAAGGGCCTTTAGAGTAAGCACGTCCATAGAACTTGGTAATCACCAAATCTTCCCCACTAAGCACCCCATTTTCTGAATTTTAAAGTTTTTTTTTTTTATATTGCAAAGGCAAGTATTCAGAGAGATCTTTGATGTGTTGATTCACTGTTCAAGTGGCTGCAACAGCCAGAGCTAAGTTGATCCAAAGCCAGGAGCCAGGAACCTCCTCTGGGTCTCCAACATGGGTGCAGGGTCTCAAGACTTTGAGCCATCCTCAACTGTTTTCCCAGGCCACAGGCAGGGAGCTGGATGAGAAGTGGAGCAACTAGGATTAGAACCGGCGCCCATATGTGATCCCGGCGCGTTCAAGGCGAGAATCTTAACTATTACACTATCGCGCTGGGCCCTTGAAATAATTTCAAACTGTGGCTGGCACAGTGGCTCAATCCTTCACCATGCAGTGCTGGCATCTCATGAGTGCCAGTTCCTGTCCTAGCACTTCACTTTCTATTCAGTCCCTTGCTTATGGCCTAGGAAAGCAGCAGAGGAAGACCCAAGTCCTTTTGTCATCTATACCCACATTGGAGACCCAGAGGAGACTACCGGCTCAATCAGCTCAGTTCTGGTTGTTGTGGCCGTCTGGGGAATGAACCAGCAGACCTAAGACTTCTCTCTGTTCTCCTTTGCTCTGTAAATCTGCCTTTCTTTTTTTTCTTTTTAAGATTTATTTTATTCTCCAAAAAAAAAAAAATATTCTTATTGAAAAGTCAGATATACAAAGAGGAGGAGAGACTGAGAGCAAGATCTTCCGACCCATGGATTCACTCCCCAAGTGACCGCAATGGCCGGTTCTGCACCGATCTGAAGCCAGGAACCAGGAATTTCTTCCAAGTCTGCCATGCGGGTCCAGGATCCCAAGGCTTTGGGCCGTCCTCGACTGCTTTCCCAGGCCACAAGCAGGGAGCTGGATGGGAAGTGGAGCTGCCAGGATTAGAACCAGCCCCCATATGGGATCCGGGGGCACATTCAAGGCAAGGACTTTAGCCGCTAGGCTGCTGCGCTGGGCCCTGAAATATGGAATACTGATGAAGACATTTATTCCTTGTTGGTTCCCAACAGCCATACGTACAATAATAGGCTTGTTCTAAGAAAATGCCAAATGAAGGGCCAGGCGTGAATGGCCTAGCGGCTAAAGTCCTCGCCTTGATGCCGGGATCCCATACAGCATTGGTTCTAATCCTGGCAGCCCCGCTTCCCATCCAGCTCCGTGCTTGTGGCCTGGGAAAGCAGTCGAGGACGGCCCAAAGCCTTGGGACCTGTACCTGCGTGGGAGACCTGGAGGAAGTTCCTGGCTCCTGGCTTCGGATTGATGCAGCACTGGCTGTTGTGGCCATTTGGGGAATGAATCATTGGATGGAAGATCTTCTGTCTCTCCTCCTCTCTGTACATCTGCCTTTCCGTTAAAGTAAATAAATCGGGCCCGGCGCAGTGGCTTAGCTAAAGTCTGCACCTTGAACGTGCAGGGATCCCATATGGGCGCTGGTTCTAATCCCAGAGGCCCTGCTTCCCATCCAGCTCTCTACTTGTGGCCTGGGAAAGCAGTCAAGGATGGCCCAAAGCCTTGGGACCCTGCCCCTGCGTGGGAGACCCAGAAGAAGCCTCTGGGCTCCTAGCTTCGGATCGGCACAGCACCAGTCATTGCGGCTGCTTGGGGAGTAAATCAACAGTTGAAAGATCTTCTTCTCTGTCTCTCTTCCTCTCTGTATATCTTGACTTACCAATAAAAGTAAAATAAATATTTAATAAATAAATCTTTAACAAAACAATTAGTTCAAAAGAAAATATTCTAAAGTGCAATAGCATAGCAGCTATAGTCCTCATCTGGAACGCATCCCATATGGGTGCTGATTCTAATCCCAGCAGCCCTGCTTCCCATCCAGCCTGAGAAAGCAGTTGAGGACACTCAAAGCTTTAGGATCCTGCACCCACATGGGAGACCCGGAAGAGGCTCCCGACTCTTGGCTTCAGATTAGCTCAGCTCTGGCTGTTGTGGCCACTTGGAGAGTGAACCATCAGACAGAAGATCTTCCTCTCTGTTTGTCTGCCTTTCCAATGGAAAAAAAAAAGGAAGCACTGTGGTGCTGCGTGGACAGGACCGATTTGGGTAATGGATTATCCAGGGGTCTGGGTGATCAGAGGATGAATGTGAGAGGTGTCCAGAGAATTGTCCAGGCTGGTCAGAGTGACTTGTCCAAGCAATCCAATGGCACTTGAAGGAACAGGTGACTGGCATGAAGACCCAGGGAAACAGAAAGGAAAACTGGAGGAGCAGATGTCAGGGACTGGGCAGTAAGGAGAAGAGAGGAAGAGCCCCAGGTCGTGAGCCACAGAGATGCAGATGCATCACTGAGGAGGTTGGTAGCTGGGGGGTGTAACACGGAGGGGAAGTAGAGGCAGTGGCTGGGTAGCCCCAAGCCAGTCTTAGAATTCTGATTATGAGCTGGTTGAGGGGTCCAGCGTGTGGAGATCACCATGCTGATGATAAGACCTGAAGCATTCCTCTTTTCAAGCGATGACTGTTGCAAATTGTCAAAAGGCCAGTCTAGAGCCCCCTGGTTGTGCACCCCAGGGCAGGGGAGGAGTCCCTGGCTAGGATGCGCAGGGCTCTTTGAGGCAGGCGGATCCCTCTGCCTGACCCCTCCATGCATTTCCTTTGTCCTCTGGTTTTGTTCACAGTAGACCACCAGATGGCACCAGTGCTCTGGGTCAGTCTCCTGAGGTGGCTGCCTTTCAGCTCCAGACCTCAGAACAACGCTAGCTGCAGGAGCCCCCCCCCCCCCCCCCCCCCCCCGTCCCACCCTTGCCCCAGCCTCCAACTGCATATAATGGCAACGTGCCTGCCCTGGGTGCGGGCAGAGCTGTGGCTTATTCTTGTCCAGGCTGCAATCTCCAATGACCTAGTCTGAGCTTGGATTTCATTAGCACAGTGCAACATCAGCAAAGGGAAAAAAAAAAAGGGAAGGGGGAAGTCTGGACTATTATTTTCTATATTTAATAAATACATCAGAGTAATCATAATGGCAAGTATCCGATGTTTGTTGGGTCATACCTACTTCATAGTTTATTTACAATAATGTAGGGTGGAGTCCATGTCAACCTTTCAATGCCTGTTTCCCCAGGGCCATGACCTTGAACGCTTGCTAGGCTCTAAACAAGAAATAAAAAAAGATTTGCAATCTAAATCTGACTGTGCCCTGCCAGTTGTGTGACCCTGGGGCAGAACACTTCTCCTGACCTCCCGTGGTTGCCACAGGCTCCTTCCCTGCTTGGCCCTGTGTCCTGTGAATCCTTTGGAGAATATCTTCCTTTTTCCACAGATCCCTTCTCCACCTTGTAAAAATAAAAAATATATAATTGTTGTAATCTAAAACTTAACTGATGATTTCAAGTACAGCTAAGATTCAGCCAAAGACAGAATTCATGCACTAGAGAAATATGCTAGAACTACAATAGTGATACATAAAGTTACCATGCTTGCCAGGAAAAGCATGAGAGAGATGGAAAGAAGCAGAACATAGTAAGGTCTAACTCCATTAAGTATTTTTAAAGAATGTAGTATTATTTATATTATTATTATTTTAGAAAGTCAGATTTACAAAGAGAAGAAGAGACAGAAAGATATTCCTTCCACTGTTTCACTCCTCAAGTTGCCATAATGGCCAGAGTTGAGTCGATCTGAAGCTAGGAGACAGGAGCCTCTTCCAGGTGTCCCATGCGGGTGTAGGGCCCCAAAGCTTTGGGCCATCCTCGACTGTCTTCCCTGGCCACAGGCAGGGAGCTGGATCAGAAATAGAGCAGTGGGGACATGACCTGGTGCACATATGGGATCCTGGCACATGCAAGGCAAGGACTTTGGCCACTAGGCTACCATGCCAAGCCCCATTAAGCATTTTGTTTTGTTTTGTTTATTGTCATTTCTTTACCGTTAAGGTTTTTTAAAAAAGATTTATTTTACTGCCTTAAAGGGCACAGTTAAAGAGAAAAGGAGAAACATTAGAGAGAGAGGTATTCCATCTGCTGGTTTACTTCCCAGATGGCTTCAATAATCAGGGCTGGGCCATACCAAAAAGAGGACCCAGGAGCTTCTTTCATGTGGGTGCAGGGGCCCAAGCACTTGGACCATCCTTCTCTGCTTTCCCAGGCACGTGAGCAGGGAGCTGGATCCAAAGTGGAGCTCTGGGTCTGAACCAGTAGCCTTTGGAGACACTGGCACAGGTGAGGGTTTAACTTACTTTACTAGTGCTGGCTCTTCACCACATCAAATGTAAGTCTCGGGCCCGGTGGCATGGCCTAGCGGCTAAAGTCCTTGCCTTGAACGCGCCAGGATCCCATATGGGCACCAGTTCTAGTCCCGGCAGCCCAGCTTCCCATCCAGCTCCCAGCTTGTGGCCTGGAAAAGCAGTTGAGGACGGCCCAGAGCCTTGGGACCCTGCACCCGTGTGGGAGACCTGGAGGAGCTCCAGGTTCCTGGCTTCGGATCGGCACAGCTCTGGCTGTTGCGGTCACTTGGGGAGTGAATTATTGGATGAAAAATCTTCCTCTCTGTCTCTCCTCCTCTCTGTATATCTGACTTTGTAATAAAAATAAAAAATAAATTTTTTTTTTAACTTGCATTAAAAAAAAACAAAAATGTGAGTCTCAGAAGAGTAGACTGGATAGGGAAATGGAAGAAAGGAAATTTTTTTCCTTTTAATTTGAGAGGCAAAAAAATGCAGAGATTTTTCTTCCATCCCCTAACTTGCAATGGCAACATGGTGCAGGATGGAGGCCAGCAGCTGAGAACTTACTCCAAATCTTGCATGTGAGTGGCATGAACTTCCAAGAGTCTGCCCTAATGGGAAGCTGAATTCAGGAGCCGGAGCTGGATGTTGTACCCAGGCACTCTAATGTGTGTCATGAGCATCTTTACCAACAATTTAGACCATGAGGCCAAATGTCCACCCGGAAAGGCAATTTTTATTTTTCTAAAAGATTTGTTTTATTTAGCGGTCTGCTAAATAAAATAGAAGAATATAGATAAATATGTAGATAATAATACTCCTGCATCCTGAGTGCTGGTTCAATTCTTTGCTGCTCTATTTCTGATCCAGCTCCCTGCTTGTGTCCTGGGAAAGCAGTGGAGGATGGCTCAAAACTCTGGGACCCTGCACCCACGTGGGAAACCTGGAGGAATCTCCTAGCTCTCAGCTTCAGCTCAGCTTTGGCTGTTGGGACCATTTGAGAATGAACCAGCAGATGAAAGTTCTTCTCAATCTCTCCTCTCTGTAAAATCTGCATTTCCAATAAAAATAATTTTTTCTTAACTATTTTATTTTTAAAAGATTTGTCTTATTTATCCTTTTTCTTTAAGATTTATTTATTTTATTACAAAGTCAGATATACAGAGAGGAGGAGAGGCAGAGAGGAAGATCTTCCGTCCGATGATTCACTCCCCAAGTGACGACAAAGGCCGGTGCTGTGCCAATCCGGAGCAGGAATCTGGAACCTCCTCCAGGTCTCCCACTCGGGTGCAGGTTCCCAAGGCCCTGGGCCATCTACCACTGCTTTCCCAGGCCCCAAGCAGGGAGCTGGATGGGAAGTGGAGCTGCCAGGATCAGAACCGGCGCCCATATGGGATCCTGGGGCGCTCAAGGCAAGGACTTTACCCGCTAGGCCACACCGCTGGGCCCGGTTTTATTTATTCTTAAGGCAGAGTTACAGAGAGAGAAAGCCTGCATCTGTTGGTTCATTCCCCAAATGACTTTTTTTTTTTTTTAAAGATTTATTTATTTTATTACAAAGTCAGATATACAGAGAGAAGGAGAGACAGAGAGGAAGATCTTCTGTCCGATGATTCACTCCCCAAGTGACTGCAACGGGCCTATGCGCGCCGATCAGAAGCCTGCAACGGGCTGATGCGCTGATCCGATGCTGGGAACCTGGAACCTCTTCCGGGTCTCCCACACAGGTGCAGTGTCCCAATGCATTGGGCCGTCCTCGACTGCTTTCCCAGGCCCCAAGCAGGGAGCTGGATGGGAAGTGGAGCTGCCGGGATTAGAACCGGCGCCCATATGGGATCCCGGGGCTTTCAAGGCAAGGACTTTAGCCGCTAGGCCACACCGCCGGGCCCTCCCCAAATGACTTTTAAAAGCTAGGACTGGGCCAGGCTGAAGCTGGAGGCTTGGAGCTCCATGCAGGTGCACTAGCAATGGGGCTGCCAGTACTTGAACCTGAACTCTGATAGAAATAAATATTTAAGCAGATAGAAGTATCTGTGGCAATATAGGTATACAGTTTTGTGTTACCCATAATCAAGTAGATCTAAACTATGTCACATATTTAAATGTAGATTGCACCACCCTTGTTTGTCTAGGCACATACATTTATGTTTACATTCTTAGATATCATGTTTGCCAATATATAGATATCTACCTATAGCTAAATAGCTTCTTCTGGGTCTCCCACGCGAGTGCAGGGTCCCAAGGCTTTGGGCCGTCTTCGACTGCTTTCCCAACCACAAGCAGGGAGCTGGATGGGAAGCAGGGCTGCTGGGATTAGAATCAGCGTCCATGTAGGATCCCAATGCATGCAAGGAGAGGACTTTAGCCACTAGGCTACAGTGCTGGGCCCCAAATAGTATTTTTGATAGGCAATTTCACTTCTGGGCACTTAGCATACATTTATGTGAGATATATCTATAAGAATAATCACTACAGCATTGTTCAAACATTGTGTGTATGTGCATATATACAGTGTGATTAAATATTTAGGAGAAGATTAAAAACTCTGAGTCAAATAAGTCTGGAAAATTTGTTTTCACCTGGTCTTGTTAATGGGACTTTCTCAGAAGTTCTCACTTCCCCCAACACACTTTTTTTTAATGATGTATTTATTTATATTGGACAGTCAGATATACAAAGAGGAGGAAAGACAGGAAGATCTTCTTCCACTGATTCACTCCCCAAATAGCCAAAATGGCTACAGCTGAGTCAATCCGAAGCCAGGGGCCAGGAGCTTCTTCAGGTCTCCATGTGGTGCAGGGTCCGAGGGTTTTGGGTCATCCTCCACTGCTTTCCCAGGCCACAAGCGGGGAGCTGGATGGGAAGTGGAGCTGCCGGGACTAGAACCGGCACCCGTATGGGATGCTGGTGCATGGAATGTGAGGATTTGGCCAACTAAGTCATTACACTGGGCCCAGAACATTTTCCACATCTTTTTGCAGTGGAGTATGTCACTATTCTGGGAGATGACAGTTTCTCTCCATGTGGCCATTCTTACTTGGTTTTCTTAGGATGGAACTGGGCCCCAGATTTGGTGGATGAGAACACCCTCACTCACAGAAATGGGTGCGTCCGTTTCTGGTTACTCAGCTAACAGCAAATAGTGGGGGTAGACATGTGGCCTTTAGATTTCAAACTCAAAAAAAAAAAAAAAAAAAAAAGATTTCAAACTCAAGACTCTTTCCTGGCCCTTTCTCGCTGGTCAGTCATCTCCTAGGCACACGATGAGTTTGCCTCTTAGAGCCTGGGCAGACTGGTAAGGAGCTAGAATTGGACATTGCAAGTGCCACTTGTAGCAAGCACTGGGCTCTGTGTTGGACTTTCCTGGCTTCTGCCCAGGACCCCTCTGCTGTCACTCAATGGGAGAACCCAGGGCCCAGCTTCCAAACCTGTGCTCTGGCCCTGCCACCTGTCTGTCAAGTCCAGGTTCTGACAGGAACAGGAAGGTTGTGTGTTCAGTGGCGTTTCCAGGAACAGCAGGATGGGAAAATACCTTAGGGCCTCAGCCCCTAGCAATACAGAAGGGAGGAAGGATGGGAATTCCAAGAAGTTGGACTTTAGTCACTAGACTACTGTGCGGGGCCTGATCCCAAGAGATTGGAAGGCAAATATCTTCCAAAGTCAGAATCACAATCTCCCTTCATGCCCTGGCCCACGGGGAGCGTAGGGTTCTTGAGCAGATGGGGAATTATTTTGACAAGCCTTTGTGGAATCCTTGATCTCTTTTGGAAGCACGTTCGTTCACAGTGGTGATTTGTTTCCCTAACACACAGTTGCCCAATGTGGAGGCGTGAGCAGAGGCCGCCCCTCAGTAGCCTTCAGCTTCAAAGTTAAGATTCAACTCCCAGAGCCCAGAAAGCCACCTCTAGTTGCCAACAACCCTGAGTTCCCAGGAGAGTTAATTCCTTAAACTATGGCAACAACACCCAACTTTCTGTCTCATTTCTGGCTTCAGAAAGGATTCTGAACAGGCAGATTCAGGGAAACGATAAAGAGGATCTGGGACCAGTTGATTTCTGTTTGAATGAGAGAAATGGCCTGGGCCCGGCACTGTAGCCTAGCAGCTAAAGTCCTTGCCTTGAATGCACTAGGATCCCATATGGGTACCAGTTCTAATGCCAGCAGCCCTGCTTCCCATCCAGCTCCCTGCTTGTGGCCTGGTAAAACAGTCGAGGACAGCCCAAAGCCTTAGGACCTTCCTCATCTCTGTATATCTAACTTTGCAATCAAAATAAATAAATCTTAAAAAAAGAAAAAAGAAAAAGAAACAAGAAAGAAAGAAAAAGAAAGAAAAAGAAAGAAAAAGAAAGGAAAGAAAGAAAGAAAGAAAGAAAGAAAGAAAGAAAGAAAGAAAGAAAGAAAGAAAGAAAGAAAGAAAAAGAGAAAGAAATGGCCTGCACAGAGGCCATCCCTAGTGACTCAGTCCCTGGAGAGCGCGTCTCCTCGTGCCAGCCAAGCATGCACAGGCCATCTTTTTTCCTCTGAGCTTCAATTCTAGAACAGTTCATGTGGTGATTCAACCACAGTTCATCTGGGCTCTCCTTGTCTCTCCCCCACCCCTTGCCCCATGGCCGCCCACACCTGGAGGGCAAGGGTGGCAGAGCTCATGGAAGTGGGGGCACCTCATCTGCCTGGTATTCGTCAGCACCCAAACAACAGGGTGTGCAGAAGGAAGAAGGACGTGCCCTGGCAGCTGCCAGCTTCACAGAGAGGTGGCCTGGCGGGGCAGACACAGGGTGCGGCAGCTGGTCTGGGAGCTCTGAGGCCTGTGCAGACATCTGGCTGGCTCAGGAGGGCCCAGTGTGTGGGCTGACCCAAAGCAGAGACCACGAGTGCCTCATGAGCCGGGGATTTGCGGAATGATTTAGCAGATGAGGCATTGGGTGGATAGATATTTCAGACTCATTATGCCTAAAACACAGGGAAATAGCAGGGTTGTTTGAGAATTAAAAGACGTAATACCTACAAAGGAATTAGTACAGTTGCAGTAAGTATTCAAAAATTCCAAGGATGATGATTCTGAGTCTAGCACCTAGGGGAGGGCTGGTTCCGGGAGGTGTGATCCATCATCTGCTGTCCTCCACGTAACTGCAAAAAACAACAGACAGAAAAATCACAATAGTAACAGAAATCACCTCTCCTGAGTCACTGCGAAGTTCTCTGAGGTGCACCACCTCCTGGAGCCCCTTGCTCAGATGGACAGACAGGCTGTGTGTCATCACCTATGACCACCTGAGCTGGGGGCGTGAAATGGCCATCCAGCTAAGCACCTAGTCCCAACAGTGGCTCAGGCAAAGCAGGTTCCTTAGCTGGGCTTTCCTCATTTCACCCTGCCCTCTCCTGCCGCCCACCAGTGGGCCAGAGCAGCCTGCTGGGGCAGTTGGGAGAATCTCCTGAGAGGTGATAAGCAGAACCAGGAGCTGACAAGCTTCCTTTCCTGATGGCTTCCACAAACTCATATCAGTGACTCCTTGGCCTGGGAGCCCTCTAAGAATCACCCCTATCCCGAGCATCACTGTGGACAGGAAGTAGACAGAGCCTCTTTCGTTTCCGCATGACATTGGTGAGTCAGATACAATCCAAGAGGTATTTCCTGAAGGTGTTAGCCCAGGAAACCACCATCTAACAGCTCCATTTCAAAAAAACAACAACAACAACAACAAAACACACCTCTTTATGTACATATTTAAATATTGAAAAGGCAGATTTGCAGAGAAGAGAGAAAGAACTTCCATTCACTGGTTCACTCCCCAAGTGGCTGCAACAGCTGGAGTTGAGCTGATGCAAAGCCAGAAGTCTGGAACTTCTTGGTCTGCTACATGGATGCAGGGTCACAAGACTTTTGGCCATCCTTTTCTGCTTACCCAAGCCACAAGCTGGCTGGGAAGTAGAGCAGCTAGGAAAAAAAACAGCATGCATATGGGGTCCAACACGTGCAAGGCAAGGATTTAGCCACTGAGCCATCATGCCTGGGTCAGGGACGCGGGGCTGCCCTCACCTCCCCAACATCTCTTTCTGAGTCTCTACCATGTACCAGGCTTCAGGGGATCCTCCCACTGGAAAGCCACAGTAGAGGTACAAGTCCTTAAGTGGGTGGCTCACATAAGTTGTTAAGTATCATGACCTTGAGTAGGCCTTTGTGGTTCAGGAAAGGGCTGCAGGTACCAGGTATTGAGGTCAGAAGGGAGAGCCCTTCAACAGGCTGCAATTTAACTTGCTTCTTCCCTTCTCAGAGCCTCCTTCCCTTCAGAGAGACTGGTATAGTTTCTCTCCCATCCAGTTCCTTACCCCTGTGTTGGGGCAAGGCCAAGGCTGGTGTCCACAGGCTGGTTATAAACCACATGCATGGTGTGATGCAAGAAAATGATCACGAAGCCGCTGGGCCCAGGGTCGTCACCCCATACACAGCTTTTTTCCCAGCACAAATGTTTATTTCCTTTCCCAAAGCCAAATGCCTAAGCCTCCCAAGCAATCCAGCTTCTTTCTGAAGGTCGCGACAAGGTCTCATGTTCTGTTTTACCCTGCTGGTCTTTCCGGTCTGGCTTCCTGCCTCCCTGGTCGTCTTCCAGTCTAACCATGTTTCTTCGCTGGCCTCAGCTGCATGCTCCGTTGACTGTTCTGTGTCCCCCGAACATTCTCTTCCAGGGTGCACAATACTGTTCCCTCCCCTTCTCCATACTGCTCATGCCTGTCAATTCTTTGTGTCCGGTTCTATCCTCCCCAAAGCTTCCAGAGACTCCCCTGGGCAATGTGGTTGTGATTTCCTCTGTTCTCTGGGGCTTGCCCTACAATTATCTTGGACTTCAACATAGCTGTTATGTCTTGACTTTATTTTTTTCTTGCCTCTGGCTCTCCCTATTCTTAGTGGAGTTCACCTTAAAGAAACTAAGTTGATACAGGTGTTTTTAGGCTATTGGAGTGTGGGAATTAGGATCGACCCTGAAACCCATATTTCAGCTGGGCTCTGGAATGTTCCATATTGGGCTCAAATGGTTACTCCCCCAGGTTGGTGTCCAGGCAGGAGCCATATGCTGTCTAGAAGTATGAGCTTCCTGCTACCCTCAGGAGTGGCTGGCTGTCCTAGTGACCCCTGCTCAGGTTCTCAGGCAAGGCAAGGCTGGGAGGTTGTATGTGTCCATGCCTGTGTAGGGTAAGGCCATCCATCTAGGGTCATCTGGAAGGCTTCCTTGGCCATCAATCTATGAAGTCTTGAATTCTTTTTATCCTTTTTAAGATTTATTGATTTTTATTGGAAAGTCAGATATATAAAGAAGAAGGTACAGAGAGGAAGATCTTCTGTCCACTGATTTACTTCCCCAAGTAGCTGCAACAGCTAGTCTGAAGCCAGGAGCCAGGAGCTTCTTCCGGGTCTCTTATGCAGGGTTCCAAGGCTTTTGGACTGTCCTCAAGTGCTTTCTAGGCCACAAGCAAGGAGCTGGATGAGAAGCAGGGCTGCCAGGATTAGAACCGGCACCCGTATGGGATCCCGGTGGTTGTACAGTGAAGACTTTAGCCACTAGTCTACTGTGCAGGGCCCGAAGTCTTGAATTTTGATTCTGAGCCCCTGCAGGGGTGTTTTGACCCTCCTGGAAAGATTCCTCATTCTTGCCTTTAGAGTGTATTGGTGTCCACATTCACACAGATTCAGACAAGGTAAATCTGACATCCTCTGTGGCCTCCTAGAACCTCTGCATACTCTCCTATGCTGGGGTCTCCCCCACCCTGAGACCCATTTGCCCTGGCAGAAGCCAGACCTTTACTTTCCCAGCATGTGTATAGCTGGGACATAGCCTGTGCCCTGGGTCTTGCCCATGGTTGGCAACTATGAACCCACATGGACATGGGCCTCATTCCAATGCCAGACCTTGTTCTGGGCAGGCTCCAGGAACACAGGCATGGGTCAGAGCTGTCACCTGCCCCGCCAGGATCCTACAAGAGAAGAAGGAATCAGGAAACAAGGCCCTCCAGGGAGGGGCGATGTCTTCTGTTCCCGCAGCACCCAGAGTGTGGATGGGTAGGGAGGAGTCTGTCTTACCTATGAATTACCCCATCCTTCAGGCACTGAAGTATCCTAGAGTTCGTATCAGAAGACCCAAGCTGTACTCTAGGGATCCTGCTTTGTCAGTGCCTTGGGCAGCCTCAGCACTTGTGTTTTCTTATCCCTGCCTCCATCTAGATCTCACACAGGAGTGTCAGAGACCCAGGGTGTGCAATAAGAGGAAGTTGGAATTGGATGTGGGGGTGGTACTTGACCCTGGATACTCCACTGTAGGATGCGGGTAGCTGGAGTGTTAACTACCAGACCAAAGATCTTTCTTAGGAATTTATCTTTTGCCTCTGCTGAAGGTGTGGCCTGGGTTTTCAGTCAGGAAACTACCTGAATCTGAGAGATATTTACTGCTATTGGAAGGAGGGACTGGCCCCTGACTTGCATCAAAATGGCCTTTGCTCTGTTAACTCCTTGCAAGGGACAGCATGTATATGCAGGATCAGCTTTGGTGGCCTTGTCATGTGGCAGATGGGAGGGCTCAGCAGTGGAACAGTAGGAACATTCTCCCCAGCTTGATGGATATACGTACAGAGCCTGTGTGGGGATTCAACCAACCAGCAGAGAAGGTAGGGGTTTGTACAGAAGGCCAGGTTTGGGGCCAGAGGTTGCTCCCCACTGTCTGTGTCCACTGAGAGGAAGCCATCTGGGGGGCCAGGCAGCATCTCCTCCATCAGGACCTTACCAGCCTGGTGATGCTGTGCAGGGATGACAAGCCCCAGGATCTTTCATAAGAACTGGGTCAATCCTTGTTTTTCATTCTTTTCTCTACTGGCTGCTTTGAGAAGTTTAATTTAGCTGAAAGGCCCAAATCCTCTAATCACCAGCTTGAAAGCACACAACATTTGGGATAATGAGGAGGAGGACAGTGACAATGGATGGGCTGAGGCTGTGGGAGGCAGGGTCTAGACTGGCTGCTGGGGACAGCAGATAGGGAGGGGAGTACCTCCTGCCCAGTGCATTGGAGCTAACTCCTCGTCTTGCCTCTGCCTGTGACAGCCACAGTCACTCAGGACAGGAGAGGGCAGAGTTGGAACATGATGGTTTACCTTTAAAGATAGCATTTTTGAGGAGTGAGTTTTGACATAGCAGCTGATACGTGATTTGGGACACCCACATGCCACATCAGAGCGCCAAGATTCCATGCTCTACTGTGCTTCCCATCCCAGCTTCCACTGATCTGCATACCCCGGGAGGCAGCAGATGATGGCTCCCATACTTGGGCTGTTCCGCCAGCTGTGGGAGACCGGGGTTCTGCCTGGCCCAGCTCTGGATGTTGTAGATATTTGGAAAGTGAACCTACTGATGGGAGAGCGCTCTCTCTCTCTCTCTCTCTCCCTTCATCTTTTTGTGCATTTTTAAAAAAAGATTTATTTTATTTTCATTACAAAATCAGATATACAGAGGGGAGGAGAGACAGAGAGGAAGATCTTCCATCCAATGATTCACTCCCCAAGTGACCGCAACAGCTGGTGCTGTGCCGATCCGAAGTCAGGTTTGTGGAGCTCTTCCAGGTCTCCCACGTGGGTGCAGGGTCCTAAGGCCCTGGGCCATCCTCGACTGCTTTCCCAGGAGGCCACAAGCAGGGAGATGGATGGGAAGTGGAGCCTCTGGGATTAGAACCAGTGCCCATATGGGATCCTGGCGCATTCAAGACAAGGACTTTAGCCGCTAGGCCACAGCACTGGGCCCTTTTTGTGCATTTCAAAGCTTGTATATGAATGTCCATAGTAGCTTTATTAATAATACCCCAAACTGGCAGCAACTCTAATGACACTCACTGACGAATGGATAAACACAAGGGATGCATCCATATCATGGGGTTCTCAGTAGCACAAAGCAATGATCAAGGGACCTGCCATGGTAGCCTAGTGGCTAAAATCCTCACCTTGCATGCACCAGGATCTCATATGGACAGTGTTGATATCCTGGCTGCTCCATTTTCCTTCCAGCTCCCTGCCTGTGGCCTGGAAAAGCAGTAGGAAAGCCCAAAGCCTTGGGATACTGTATCTGTGTGGGAGATCCATTGGAAGCTCCTGGCTCTTGGCTTTGGATCAGTTAGCCTTCGGCAGTTGCAGTCACTTGGGGAGTGAATCAGTGGATGGAAGATCTCTGTCTCTTTTTTATTATTATTATAAAGTCAGATATACAGAGAGGAGGAGAGACAGAGAGGAAGATCTTCCGTCCGATGATTCACTCCCCAAGTGAGCTGCAACAGGCCGGTACGCGCCAATCCGATGCCGGGAACCAGGAACCTCTTCCAGGTCTCCCACGTGGGTGCAGGGTCCCAAAGCTTTGGGCCGTCCTCGACTGCTTTCCCAGGCCCCAAGCAGGGAGCTGGATGGGAAGTGGAGCTGCCGGGATTAGAACCGGCGCCCATATGGGATCCCGGGGCGTTCAAGGCGAGGACTTTAGCCACTAGGCCACGCCGCCGGGCCCGATTTCTTTCTTTTTTACAGTCAAACTTAGAAGAAGAGACAGAGAGGAAGATCTTCCATGTGCTGGTGTACTCCTCAAGTGGCCACAACAGCCAGAGCTGAGCCAATTCAAAGTCAGGGCCCGGGAGCTTCTTCCAGGTCTCCCACATGGGTGCAGGGTCTGAACTCTTTGGGTGGTCCTCAACTACTTTTCCAGGCCACAAGTAGGTAGCTGGAAGGGAAGTGGAGCAGCTGGGACACGAATAGGCACCGATATGGGATCTCGGAGAATATGTAAGGCAAAGACTTTGGCAATTAGGCTATAGCAAGGGGCCCCTCTGGGGATTTCTTCTTATTTTTTTTAAAGATTTATTTATTTTTTATTACAAAGTCAGATATACAGAGAGGAGGACAGACAGAGAAGAAGATCTTCCATCCGATGGTTCACTCTCCAAGTGACTGCAAGGGCCAATGCTGCGCTGATCCAAAGCCAGGAGCCAGGAACCTCCTCCAGGTCTCCCACATGGATGCAGGAACCTAAGGGTTTGGGCCGTCTTCGACTGCTTTCCCAGGCCACAAGCAGGGAGATGGATGGGAAGCTGGGCTGCCGGAATTAGAACCAGCCCCCATATGGGATGCTGGCTGCTTTCAAGGTGAGGACTTTAACCACTATTATATCACACCAGGCCCACTTTTGAATTGACTGTGAAGGCTAGGGCTGGACAGGTGGAAACCAGGAGCCATCTGGGTCTCCTACATGGCTGGCAGGAGTAAGGAGATATTCAAATATCCCATCCTGGACCTCGCGCTATTTCCTCTTCCTCACAGCTCAGGAAACTCGTGCCAGTCCAGCCATTTACCTGAGAATCTTACCTCCAATCTCCCAGCCCCTTCCCCAATCAATCCACCCCGCTTACCAATTAATCTTAGGCAATCACCTTTGACAGTCTCAGGCACCAATCCCCTGGGGCCTGCCCTCAATCTCTCCCAATCCCTGCCCCTCACACTTTGCAGTCTCACCTGAATGGCATAAAGGTCCCCAGGGGCGGCTCTTATCTCTCTTCTCCTTCTGGCCTCTTCCTGCCCAATCTTCTTCCCCTTCCTCCTCGCCTCCCCACCACCTCTACCCGGTTCCTGCCCCGCTGGAATAAACCTCCTAAGCTAACTGGTTGCATCCAGTATTTTGGCTCATGGTAAAGAACCAGGCTGCGGGAATTAGCTGCGCATAATAACGTAACAACCAGAACTTTAACTGTTTAAAATAACTAACAGCAGGGGCTCAGATACTTAAGCCACGACCTGTAGAGTCAGGATACAAACCTAGACTCCCAACTCCAATGTGGGAGCCGGGCAATTTATCCTCAGTGCCAAATGTCTGCCCCAAGCTGGTTTCAAAGAATTGTGGGTTGCTTCATTTTTGACAAGTGCCCTGCAGAGCTCTGGCTGCACTACCTGTAAGGGCTGGCTGAGAGCGTTGCTGGAATCCTTTGCACTCCCTCCTCCTGAGGGAAACAATGGCTGGGTGTACTTTATCCAACTCATTCACACACTCCCCAGCTCCTCCCTGTTGCAAGGTGACCATTGCCTTCTGCTAATTGTTTTTTAAGCAAGAAGGGAGCTCTTTGGAGGTGCAAATCGAAATTCCTCGGAGGCAACCCTCAACACCTTCCAGGAGGACTGCCTCTAGTTCAAGACTGAAAATTGGTCTCCAATTCATTGCAGCATGAAGAGAGTGTGGGAAGATCACCTCTGAAGAGCACCTAATGTGCGCAGCAACCCAGCTGACATACACTAAGACACACCATCCCCGCAGTCACCCTGTCCTGGCTGTGTTATTGGGCCCATTTTGTAGACAAGGAAGTTGAAGTTCAGCGAGGCTGAGGGACTTGCCAATTTAGGGCAGAACTGACATCTAGCCCTCAAACGTCTGACTCGAAGACATGCCTTCTCCACTACCCTACAGGGTCCTGTGTATACAAGCCACCCTGGAAGTTTTCTGGAAGTTCAGGGAGGGGACAGGAGAACTGCCATCAGTGTGGCTCCTGCAGCTTCTGTCTTGGAATAAAATGTGTATAGAAAGGAATAAACAGCAGGCAGAGCACTCGCCATGGTCCAGCATTTTCCTGAAGCCTGAGGCAATGGCCTTTGTTTAAGGTTATATTGTTTACTCCCAAGGGACAAGGGGCGGGGAAATTACAACAAGCTGGATGGGAGCCCAGGAGGTCCCAGCTCATTTCCTTGGGAGCCTGGAACATGAAGGGCAAGGGACAAAGAGAACGGAACTCAGGGATCCTGGCCAGGGTGCATGAAGGCCCCTGGGGACCCAGGAGGGCGGGGCTGCGGTTTCCAGATGTGCAGATGACATAATGTCTGCCTGACTTGCAGACATAGGTCCCGCCCCACCTCACCAAGTAGCCCTTTCAAGCAGCAGGGCCCTGGGACCCTGCCCTGGCTTTGGCCAGCTGCTCAGGGCACAGGCTTCACCCCAGAGCTGTTTAGGATCCTGAGGCTGATGCACGGGGACCTCCCTACTTACAGTCATTGCTGCCAGAATCTTAGGCAGTCCTGTGTGGAGTCACTTCCTCTGCTCAGTCAGTCCTGATGCCTGCCACCAATTTTCAGTGCATGGCCCTCCCACAGGTGTCCAAACCGCACCTTTCCAGCCAGAACCACTGACAACTGACAGACTCCTCGACAACCAAGGCCTAACACAATGACTAAACTGATTAATCATATACTTCCAAGTGCCAGGATCTCACAGGGGCACCGGTTTGTGTCCAGGCTGCTCCACTTCCTATCCAGCTCCCTGCTGATGCTCTGGGAAAACAGTAGAGAATGACCCAAAGCCTTGGGGCCCTGCACTCACATGGGAGACTTGGAAGAGCTCCTGGTTCCTGGCTTCTGATCGACTCAGTTTTGGCTTGTTGTGGCCACTTGGAGGAATGAAACAGAGGATGGAAGATTTTTTAGTAATAATAATAATAAAAGCAAAAATCCAGACTTAGTAAAATGGAAAAGATATTCTAGCCTCTCCCTATCCCCCTAGAAAAGGAAAGATGGAGGGGGTGCTTACTTTGGGTCAGGACAGGACCAATGCCAGAATCCAGAGATGCTAGCTTTTTCACCTTAGCCGTGCCTGACATTCACACAGACGTTCGTGATTTGCAGATGGTCATTTATAAATGCTTTCATCTCTCTGACCTGCTAAGGAACCATGGGAACCAGAGGATGTGAAACTGCTGTGTTTATAGATGAGCAACCTGGGGTTTACGGAGTCTGACCCGCCTGCACAGCATCACCCTCTAGAAGTAACAAAGCCAGCGCTAGACACTCTGGCTCCCACAGCGTTTGCTCAATGCTGCCTTCCTGGTGATGTTAGCGATACCCTGGATGCCCAGAAGTCCATGGAGGCACCTTGGCAGAATCACAATAAGGGCAGCTCCATTGAGTTCTAATTTGAGGCTCCTTGGCTGAACGGGGTCCTCTCCAGTGACTGGGCAGGTGAGTCATGACTTGGGCAAGAATTCCCCTGACCCCTGAGAACAGGCCCAGCATTTCTGGGTGAGCTGCAGCATGGAAAGAGATCCCTGTACCCAGCACTAGATTCTTCTCTGGCAGTTTCTTCTATTGCTTCTGTTGCCTTAGGCAACAAAACCCCAGAACCTTCAAGGCCAGTCTGCTTCTCTCCCAAGGAAGGTTTCAATGTGAGCATGATGATGATCTTTCTTTTTTTTTTTCTTTTCCTTCATTTTTATTTTGATGTTGTCTACATAGTGGCCAACGGTGCACGCCAATGAGGATCATTGACTAGGGTGGGGAGGATCGAGGTGTAGGGGAAGGTGACTTCCCTTTTCTCATGTATCTGGGAAAGAAGAGCAGTGGTGGGGAGAAGAAGGGGAGAACTGCTCCACCTGCCAAACTATGTTGTTGATCTTGATTCCATTGACCAAGTGTCCACTGGGTCCCGGCGCATTCCCACAGGAGCTACAGGCCTCAGCATTCTCCAGTGGGAGCCAGGATGCAAGGCAGGTGCCAGCTGACTTTGGAGTGAATAACATCATCCCTCTCCTTCAGGTCTTCAGGGAAGGATACTGAACACACCTGTGGGCCTTGGGGCTGCGATTAGATAGGTGCATCTGTTCGCCTCACTTAGCTTTTCCAGAGCTTCCCATCTTCCTTTCCTACCATGAGCCTTGGCAATTGTTCAACTCGGGATAAACAGAGACCTTCCAGTCCAACAATGGATAGAAATGGATCTCCCTGTGTTGGCCCTGAGACTCCCGGGTGTGCTCAGTGTTCTTTCTTAATAATGTGAAGGAGGAGAGAAGTGGCGCTGTGCACTCCAAATTTCACCTGGATTGGCTCCACTCTTAGAGCCTTTACTCAGCCACTCGAATTTGGCTGCTGTGTGCTTCAGCCAAGTTCTCTGGGGACTTCAGCCAAGTTCTCTGGGGCAGAAACTTCTGTGTGCAAACCAGTTTGACATGGCTCTAGGCACTGTTTTTGCCTTCTGGGTGCCCCAGAAAGCCCAACAAGGCTCTGTGTGTGTGTGTGTGCATGCTGCACACCATGGGCTGGGTCCTGGACACGAATGCCAATTCCTTTGGGTTTCCCCGTTGCTATCAGTGTGGATCTCTGGCTGGCTCTGGGGTGAGGTGATGTGTGCCAGGAAAAATGCCCAGAGGTGGTTTTCATCCAGCTGGCCTGGGCAGGAAGGTGAGTTGCCTGAAGTAGGCTCAGATGTGTACTCCTAGGTATGATCTCAAACACCCCTTACTCCCTGTGATGGGCTTTCTTGAGTATAAAGGGTGCTAGCCCAAGGCCATGTCTCTTCTCTGTCTGGAAAACCAATGGTCCACTTCCTCTTTCTATTCAAAGATGAGATGGAGAGGCGGAGCCCAAACCTTCAAGGAAGGTTGTAGTCATAAAACTGCAACATGGATCAAAGAAAGATTGGGAATATCAGCACTGAGGTATCAAGAGAGACTCAAGGGGCCCCAGTACAATGGCTCAGTTGGCTAAAGTCCTCCCCACCCCCCGCCACCCCTTGCAAGTGCAGGATCCCATATGGGCAGTGGTTCATGTTCTGGCTGTTCCATTTTCCCATCCAGCTCCCTGCTTGTGGCATGGGAAAGCAGTAGAGGATGACCCAAAGCCTTGGGACCTTGCACCCACATGGGAGACCCGGAAAAGGTTCCTGGTTCCTGGCTTCAGACTGAGTCAGCTCTGGCTGTTGTGGTCACTTGGGGAAGATCTTTCTGTCTCTCCTTCTCTCTGTAAATCTACCTTTCCAATAAAATAAATAAATGTTTAAAAATAAATAAATAATCTTTAAAGAAAACTCATGAAATGTGTATTATGAAAAAAAGTACAGAGATTGAAAAAATTGGAAGCAAAATAAACTTATCTTTTTTTTTAAGATTTATTTTTAATTTTTTATTGCAAAATCAGATATACAGAGAGGAGAGACACAGAGGAAGATCTTCTGTCCAATGATTCACTCCCCAAGTGACCGCAGTGGCCGAAGCTGAGCCAATCCGAAGCTAGGAGCTCTTCTGGGTCTCCCACGTGGGTTCAGGGTCCCAAGGCTTGGGGCCATCCTCGCCTGCTTTCCCAGGTCACAAGCAGGGAGCTGGATGGGAAGTGGAGCTGCCAGGATTAGAACTGTCGCCCATCTGGGATCCCGGTGCATTCAAGGCAAGGATTTTAGCCTCTAGGCTACCATGCCGGGCCCTAAACTTATCTTTTAATATTTACTCACTAATTTTAAAATTTATTTATTTTTTATTGGAAAGGCAGATTTACAGAGAGGAGAGATAGAGGGAGAAATATCTCCCATCTGCTGGTTTACTGCCCACCTGGCTCCCAGGATACATTAGCAGGAAGTTAGATCAGAAGTGGAGGAACTGGAACCCGAACCAGTTTCCAGCATAAAATGTGGACATCCCAAATAGCAACTTGATCTGCTGTGCTGTATTGCCTGTCCCTGACCCCTCAAGTTATCTTTAAAAAAAAAAAAAAAAAAAGATTTAGTCACACTTTTAAAAGATTTATTTTATTTTGATTGCAAAGGCAGATATACATACAGAGAGGAAGATCTTCTGTTCTCTGATTCAGTCCCCAAGTAACTGCAACAGCCAGAGCTGAGCCAATCCGAAGTCAGAAGCCAGGAACTTCTTCTGGATCTCCCAGGCAGGTAGAGGGTCCCAAGACTTTGGACTTTCCTCAACTGCTTTCCCAGGCCACAAGCAAGGAGCTGGATGAGAAATAGGGCCACCAGGATTAGAACTGGTGCTCATATGGGACCCTGGCACATGCAAGGTGAGGACTTTAGCCACTAGGTCACTGCTCTGGGCCCCAAGTTAACTTTTAATTCCACTGCCATGACCTTTTTGAAGTCCCCTTGTATAATTAATGGTATTGGAGTGTAATGGAGTTTGGTTCAAATTGCTTTCCAGTTCTTTCTCTTGGTAAGGTGTGCCAGCCCCCCTCCCTCCACCCTGTTCCCCATCCTGCCTCCATTGCATTACTTTCTTTCACCCTTGGACATTTATCTTCTTTCTGTTTTGTTATGGTGAAATGATTGGCGTGTTCATCTGCGGAGTGCACTTTTTGTTATTGTTTGATAGATAGGCAGACAAAGAGAGCTGCCCAAGTACCTATAAACAGCCAGGCAAAAGCCGGGAGCCAGATAGTCAACCCAGGTCCCCTGAAAAGAGTTGGCAGAGACACAGACTACTTTAGCCATCAATGCTGCCTTCAGATCTACTTCAGCATGGAGCTGGATCAAGAGGCGGTGAGAGGAATGAGCCTAGGCAGACAGGCAGGGGACACAGGACCCTTGACTTCCAGGCCAAATGCCTGCCCCAGTCTATTTCTCGGGTGCACATGGCACTATGACTAAGACAACCATCCCAAAGGACAAAATAGCAATTGATAAGGGAGTGATATACACAAATAATTACCATGCAAGAAGAGGCTAGGTGGTCAAACTAAGGGTGAATAGAGCAGTAGAGGAGCCCAGAGAAGAAGAAGATAATTTCCATTGAGGCAATCGGGAAAGACTCCATGGAAGAAATGACAAAGGCTGAAGAGGCAAAGCCAATTCCAAAATACTAAGAGTGGGGGATGGCACTGTGGTGCAATGGGTCAAGCTGCCATCTTCAGTGCTAGCAACCCAAATGGATGCTCCAATTCCAATCCAGCTCCCTGCTAATGTACCTGAGAAAGCAGCAGAGGACGGCCCAAGTGCGTGGACCCCTGCAATCACATGGCAGACATGGGTGGAGCCTCTGGCTCCTGGTTTCACCTGGCCCAGCCCCAGCCATCGCAGTCGTTCTCTCTGTCTCTCCTCTCTGTAAATCTGATCTGCCTTAAAAAAAAAAAAAAAGCAGAGGAGCTGGGACTCAATGCAACACTTCTCTTAAGGCAGGCAATATGTTAGCCCACAGTGCCTTAATAGTAGCCCCAGGTATCAGGATGGATTTACACCCTAAAGGAAGGAGCCTGTGGAATATCTACTGTCTCTGAGGAAGCAGCAGATTTCACCTCAGGGCCTTCTCCTTTTGCTGTCCAGCTCTGAGATTTGTTCTATCAGCTGTGGGATTATCATTGTATATCTGTTGTGTGTATCTGTTTAACAGTCAGTGCTGAGTGCAGAGGACACTGAGTACTGGTCCTTTGGATAGTGTAGTTGTAAATCTCATCTGACCGTGTGACCTTGGGCAAGTTGAGTAGCTCTCTGAGCTTTCAGTTTCTTATCTGTCAAATGGTGAACAAATTCCAACCTCAAGTGAGAATGAAAGACCATGGTATGTGAAAAACTTTGATCTCTTCCTAGACCTTCACAAGGGTTCAGACAATAGGACCTTTTCCTTCTGCCTTTCTTGCAGGGCGAATCTGAGCATGGGACATAAGATGCTGTGGCCTCGGTCTATGAAGGGCTGTGATGATTCTTGGAAACAGTTACTGGAAACTCATTGTTAGCCCTTTCAGTCACTCACACTCCCTGATACAGAGACTCTGATCAGCCAGCAGGTCTGAGCCAAGCCACAAAGGCAACCAGGACCAGGGAGCAAAGAATTAAGACAGCTCCATGGGGCAGAGTGGGCAGGAAGACACCTGCATTTGAGAAGGATTGAGGAGGCTGCTCAGGAGACAGGATCAGGGTGCCTTGAAAATGGCTGGAAGCTTGGAGAGACATCCAAGTGAGGACCTAGGAATGCAGTCAGAGCAGGGCTGCAGGCCAAGCCTGCTCCCCTGGGCTTGCTCAGGCTGGAGCTGCAGCCCTGGGTGGTGGCTTTAGGTCACCCGGGGGAGTGTACACTACCTACCCTCCACCCCCCAACCCCCCAGAACTTGAAAACGAAGCAGGAGCCCAGAGAGAGAGAAGGGGGAATTAACACAGGTGAAATTATCTTTGCTGCCTTGTCTCTGAGAAGGCAATGCAAGTAGCCACCATTTTCTTGTCACAGAAATGGCCCTCATGGTGAATTTGCTAATAAAACAACAGGCGACTTTGACCCCCAGTCTTGCTGCTCTCCCCACTGCTGGCTCCCTCCCCCTCCTTCGTTTATTCCCATTGCCAGATGGAGTTTTTCAAGCAAGACTTTCTCTCTCTCTCTCTCCCCCCCCCCCACACACACACACCCTGAGTTCTGTGGTCCCAGCCCCATCCCTTCTCCGGTACTGTGCCTTAAAACATTCTTATTTGCTGTCTTGCTGTTTCCCAAACTGGCCTTGCATTTTCATGTTGTCCTGCTTTCTGCTAATGGATTTGCCCTTTCTCCTCCCGCCTCCCCCTTCCTCTGCTTTTAAGAGCTTATCTTTCAGGCAACATCCCTAGCCCTGCACCTCTTGGGACTCTCCTTGACCCTCCTCACCAGCAGAAATAATCACTTTCTCGTGTGCTCCCACAGCAAGCTGGTTATTTGCCACACCATTCATTAAGTCAGGGCTGAACTGTACAGCTTTATGTTCGAATGTCATTTGCCTTTCCAACATTTTATTGACAAACATTTCAGATAGAGAGCAAAGTTGAAAGGACTACGCAATTAGCATGCATATCTCTAGTACTGTGTCTGTCCTTAACACTTTACACATACTTGTTGCATCACACAGCTAGTCATCTTTCCATGCCTCTACCTGTCAATCCACATGACTTTTATACATTTCAAAGTAAATAATTGACATAAAAATTTGACATCAAAGCGCTTCTCTCTAGGGGCTGGCGTAACGGGTAAAGTCCGTGCCCAAAATGCTTGCAACCCATAGGGCTACAGGTTCAAGTGTGAGTCCTGGATGCTCCACTTCTGATCGAGCTCCCTGCTAATATGCCTGGGAGAACAATGGAGGACGGCCTAAGTGCTTGGGCCACTGCACCCATGTGGGTGACCCAGAGGAAGCTTCTGAATCTTGGCTTTGGACTGGATCAACTCTAGCTGTTGCAAGAATTTGGGGAGTTAACCAGCAGAAGGAAGATTTGGGAAAAAAAAAAGGAAGATCTGTCTCTTCCTCTCTTTCAGTAACTGTCTATCTAGTAAATAAATAAATCATAAATTGTTAAAAAAAAAAAAAAAAAGAACACATGAAGGGCACCAAACAGTCTGGTAGAAATGATTGATTCAGGCTTGGCAGCATGGCCTAGTCGCTAAGGTCCTCGCCTTGATCCCATATGGCCGCTGGTTCTAATCCTGGCAGCTCTACTTCCTCTCTATCTCTCCTCTCAGTATATCTGATTTGTAATAAAAATAAAATAAATCTTTAAAAAAAAAAAAAAAGAAGGGCCTGGCGGCGTGGCCTAGCGGCTAAAGTCCTCGCCTTGAAAGCCCTGGGATCCCATATGGGCGCCGGTTCTAATCCCGGCAGCTCCACTTCCCATCCAGCTCCCTGCTTGTGGCCTGGGAAAGCAGTTGAGGACAGCCCAATGCATTGGGACCCTGCACCCACGTGGGAGACCCGGAAGAGGTTCCAGGTTCCCTTCTTCGGATCGGCGCGCATCGGCCTGTTGTGGCTCACTTGGGGAGTGAATCATCGGATGGAAGATCTTCCTCTCTGTCTCTCCTCCTCTGTGTATATCTGGCTGTAATAAAATGAATAAATCTTAAAAAAAAAAAAAAGAAATGATTGATTCTAGTTTTTCACAGCACAATGATGGTGCAGTGAAGTAGCAGTTGACCTTCTACCTGTGGGTCTGGCATTCCAAATGGGCACTGATTTGAGTCCTGTCTGCTACACTTCCAATCCATCTCCCTGCTAATGGCCTGGGAAAGCAGTGGTAGATGGCCTAAGTGTTTTGACTCCTCCATCCATGTGGGGGCACCTGGGAGAAGCTCCTGGTCCTGGCTTTGCCTTGGTCTAACCCTGTCCATTCTGACCAAATGAGGAATGAGCTAGCAGATAGGAAATCTCTCTCTCTGTCTTGCACGTTCTCTTGAACGCGCCAGGATCCCATATGGGCACCGGTTCTAATTCCAGCAGCCCTGCTTCCCATCCAGCTCCCTGCTTGTGGCCTGGGAAAGTAGTTGAGGTCAGCCCAAAGCTTTGGGATCCTGCACCCGCGTGGGAGACCCCGAAGAGCTCCTGGCTCCTGGTTTCGGATTGGCTCAGCTCCAGCTGTTGCGGTCACTTTGGGAGTGAACTATCAGATGGAAGATCTTTCTCTCTGTCTCTCCTATCTGTATATCTGCCTTTCCAATAAAAATAAAGATAAATTTAAATATATATATAAAAGGAGGGGAACTGGATTAGAACTGGGATAGCTGGGCTTGATATGGGATTCAGGTGTCCCAACTGGCAGCTTAACCCACTGGCTTAACATGGTTGTGGTAGTTTTTTGTGTTTGAACTTATTTGTATTTGAAAGGCAGATTTTTATAGCGAGAGAAGGAGAGTCAGAGACAACTTTCATCCTTAGCTCCACTCCCCAAATGGTCACAACAGCCTGAGCTGAGCTGAGCTGAAGCCAGGAGTCAGGAACTTGTTTCTGGGTCTCCCACATGGGTGCAGGAACCATTTGAATGGGGCTGTCTTTCATTGCTTTCCCAGGTCATAAGGAGGGAGCTGGATCAGAATTGGAAAGGCTGGGACTTGAACTAGTTTCCATATGGGATGCCAGTACTGCAGACAGAGGATTAACTTATTATGCCACTATCCCAGCCCCAGTGGCTAGTGTTTTAAAGATGTATTTGAAAGGTAGAATGACTGGCCTAGTGTGGTAGCCTAGTGGCTGAAGTCCTTGCCTTGCAAGCACCAAGATCCCATATGGGCAGCAGTTCATGTCCCAAAGGCCCTGCTTCCTGTCCAGTTCTCTGCTTATGGCCTGGGAAAGCAGTCGAGGACAGCCCCAAACATTGGGAGCCTGTACCCGCGTGGGGGACCCAGAGGCAGCTCCGGGATCCTGGCTCCTGGCTTTAGATCAGCTCAGCTCTGACTGTTGTGACCACTTGGGAAGTGAATCAGCAGGCAGAAGATCTTCCTCTCTGTCTCTCCTGCTCTCTATATGTCTGACTTTCAAATAAAAATAAAATCAAACTTAAAAAAAAAAGAAAGGTAGAATGACAGAGAAAGAGACAGGGATCTGTCCACTGGTTCATTCCTCAGTTGGCCATCGTGATTAGGATTGGGCGGAAACCAGGAGCCTGAAGCTCCTGTTGGGTCTCTCATGTGTGTGGCAGAGGCCCAAACACCTGCATCATCATCCTCCACTGCCTTCTCAGGAGCATTATCAGGGAACTATGTCAGTGGTAAAGCAGCTGGAACCAGAACTGACTCTCCAAAATGAGATGCTGGCAATGCAGGCAGCAGCTTAATATGCTATAATACCAGGCAGGCCCAGGCCCCTGTATTATGTTATTAAGGAATACAAACTGATATATTGTTTAGGGATAGATAAAAATCCATTACATATGTGAGCTATATTCAAGTCTCCAAAAAATATTAGTTGCATGTGGTATTTGTGTATAGCTGGTAGTTGAGTGGGTAAAATATGAAAAATCTGTGACACTTGTTAAGGAATGTGTGGATATTCCCAAATCTTTTATTCTTGTCACTTCTCAATAAGTTTGACCTCATTTCCAAATAAAGCATTTAAAAGGAAAAAATGCTCCCTTGCAGAGGTCCCTGCCTCCTAATTGAGTTAGTGCAGTCTGTGCCCATGGGAATTCTAGGGATATGTGCAACTCCTTCCTAAATAGAAGTAATCTTGTCCAACCTGCCAAATATATGGTTGCTAGCTCAGCGAAAGGAGCGGTGCCAAGAGCTAAAGGGAGCATTTTGCAAAAATCATCTCTTCTTTGTCTCTTTTCAGGAAATCTCCCTGGAACAAGCATATGCCAGAGCCTTGCTGAACCGCCCAGAGATGCTTTCTGGCTTTTGAGTGGTTTATAGCGAACTCTCAAAAGAAGTCCATGGTTTGGATCCAGGCTCCCTCTGCCTGCTTGCTCAGCCACCCCACAGGGGCCTCCTTCAACTTGGAGAGAAACGGGAACCAGAGCAGAGGTTGTGAATTGTTAAAGCAAGAGCCCCTGGCCCACAGATGTGTTTGGCAGAGGGAGAGGAAGAGAGAGTTATTTTCTATATCAACTGATCTGTCCCCAGATCCTTACATACTCAGTCAGGGCTGCTTCAGGCTGAAGCCAGAATCTTTAAATTCCACGTGGGTCTCCCAAGTGGGTGGCAGGGTCCAAGTACTTGGGGCATCTTCGGCTGCCTCCCAGGGTCCTTGGCAGAGGCTGGATCTGAAGCAGAAGATACTGGACTGAAATTCCAGGGTACTCCAGTCTGAGATGCAGCTGTCCCTGGTGGCATCTTTTTTTTTTTTTTAAGGTATTTATTTTTATTGTAAAGTCAGATATACAGGAAGAAGGAGAGACAGAGAGGAAAATCTTCTGTCCGATGATTCACTCCCAAAGTAGCCACAACTGCCGGGATTGTGCCCATCTGAAGCCAGGAGCCAGATGTCTTTTCCAGGTCTCCCAGGTGGGTACAGGGTCCCAAGGCTTTGGGCTGTCCTCAACTGCTTTCTCAAGCCACAAGCAGGGAGCTGGATGGGAAGCGGGGCAACCGGGATTAGAACTGGCACCCTAATGGGATCCCGTCGCGTTCAAGGCGAGGACTTTAGCCGCTAGGCCACACCGCCAGGCCCTGAATTGAACATTTCGAAAAACACCACAAAAGCTAGGGGCAGGCTTTTGGTGAAACATTTAGGATGCCAACAGAGAGGGGCCCGGCACAGTAGCCCAGCGGCTAAAGTCCTTGCTTCATCCATACTGCCAGAGCTTTTTCTCTGTCTTTCCTCTTTGTGTAAATCTGCCCTTCTGATAAAAATAAAATAAAAGTTAAAAAAAAGAAATGTTCAATTCATCATTGACACTCAATAATCAGGATGTTTACACACAAATTTGGCTTCATCTTCTTTGGCCAACTGGACTCATATATTATTATTATTATTATTATTATTATTGGACTCATATTGTTAGCTTCTGGCAGTAACTTGCTGGAATGAGGGTTTGTGCCCTTGTGCTCCTCACAGTCCCTCCCTGCCCTTCTAGAGGGTTAGTAATGACCTTGCTCATTTACACCTTCTACTTGGCTTCTGCACTGGACAGTCTCCAAAGCTCTTTCAGCTGTCATGCCATTTTTGACCATGACTCAGTCTCGTTAGTGATCGAAGAGGCTGCATGAGCTGGGAGTAAAGTGGAGGATGATTACTCACTTCCAGGATGAGCCTGGCTCAAGGACAGTGACAGACAGGTTGAGTCTGGTACCAGAGGTTCAAGTAGAGGCCTGGATTCAGGGTGACCCTTAAAATCAGGGTTGGGAAGGAACCCCAGATTTACCTGGGAATGGGGAGTTCAGAATGGAAGAGGAAAAATTGAGAGAAGACTAGTTTTATTTATCTATTTTTAAGATTTATTTATTTTTATTGAAAAGGCAGATTTACAGAGAGAAGGAGAGAGTCTATCCACTGGTTGACTCCCCAAATGGCTGCAATGGAGGGAACTGAGCTGATTTGAAGCCAGGAGCTTTTTCCATGTCTCCCACGCTGGTCCCAAGCTTTGGGTCATCATCTACTGCTTTTCCATGATGGGAAGCAGAAAAGCTGGGCTATGAACCAGTATTCATATGGAATCCTGGCACTTGCAAGAGGAAGATTCTCCAGTTGAGACAAGTGCCAGCCTGAAAGCTAGGTGTTTGCTGAGCAAGCCATGTGCCTGGAATTGAGGAATAGCACTATGAACAGTTTGGGGTCATAAGTGATAGTATCTAAGATTTGTGGCCTGACAATGGATCCTGAGGAGAAAAAGCAAAGAGAGAGGAAAAGAATCAAAGTATGGTAGAAAGAGTACTAGGCAAGGAGTCCAAGGATGTGTCCCCCAGTAGCACATCTTCACACTCACTGGCTGTGTGACCTTCAGCACATCACTTCACATCTCTGAACTTACTCCCTCAACTTTAACATGGTGTGGCTGGTGGTGGAGAGAGGAGTTGCCCAGTCTGTTTCAGGATTTTTTTTTTAATTTATCATACTTTTTTTCTTAAAAAACATTTATTGGAAAGTCAGATTTACAAAGAAGAGAGACAGAGAAGAAAATCTTCCATCCACTGATTCACTCCCCAAGTGGCCGCAACAGCCAGAGTTGAGCCAATCTGAAGCCAGCAGCCTCTTCCGTGTCCACCACATGGGTGCAGGGTCCCAAGACTTTGGGCTGTCCTTGACTGCTTTCCCAGGCCACAGGCAGGGAGCTGGATGGGAAGCGGGAATGCCAGGATATGAACTGGTACCCATATGGGATCCCAGCACATTCAAGGTGAGAACTTTTTTTTTTTCTAAGATTTATTTATTTTATTACAAAGTCAGATATACAGAGGAGGAGAGACAAAGAGGAAGATCTTCCGTCCGATGATTCACTCCCCAAGTGAGCCGCAACGGCTGGTGCACGCCGATCCGAAGCCGGGAACCTGGAACCTCTTCCGAGTCTCCCACATGGCTGCAGGGTCCCAGTACTCCGGGCCATCCTCAACTGCTTTCCCAGGCCACAAGCAGGGAGCTGGATGGGAAGTGGAGCTGCTGGAATTAGAACCGGCGCCCATATGGGATCCCGGGGCGTTCAAGGTGAGGACTTAAGCCGCTAGGCCATGCCGCTGGGCCCTCAAGGTGAGAACTTTAACTGCTATACTATCATGCTGGGCCCTGTTTCAGGATTCTTGAGAGCCTACCATGACACATGAACGAACAAAGCACTCAGCAGCCGTGGAACTGGCCTCACCACACAAGGTGGACTTCACAAATTGTGCATCAGGTTTGCAATACCAGGGCATGAAGGCCCTTTCTGAGATCTGCCCCCCAGACGTATCTCCCCTACCCGCATTTCACCAACTCTTCATTTTAGGCCACAAGAGGAGCAATCTTTCAGCCAGTTGTAAGGAGTAGAGATGGGCAGAGTGCTCCATTGTTTAAGGAGTCAAAGCCATGCCTCCCTGCCTTGTGCTTCCTTCAGGGGTCAATGAAATGAACCCAAGAAAAGGAGAACAAGTACCTAGTGGTCTCTGTGTGTGTGTGTGTGTTTCTTTGTGTTCACAAAATGACCCAAAGGTGTTTCCTGACTTTCTTGCACATGGTGGGTTGGAGGAGGCTGCCCTTGGAGTTAGTTCTAAAGTCACTGGGCTAAGGGAGTTCGTGAGTTCCCAGAATAGGGAGCTGGGTGGGAAGAGGGGCTGCAGGGATTAGAACCGGCACCCATTTGGAATCCTGGCACATGCAAGGTGAGGACTTTAGCTGCTAGGCTGCCACGCTGGGCCCCAGCGTTAGTCATATTTTAAAGGACACGAAGGACCATTGTTATATCTAGCCCAGCATGAACAGTGATGAGACTACAGGACGCCAGCAGTGGAACAGAACATCTCTCTCTGCTTCCCCCACGAAGATGAGGAAATGGCAATGAGCGTGGTTTGGCCTGGGATAGCAGTGGGGACTCTCAATCTGCAGTTCTGGGTTTTTTAAACTCTATAAATTGGTTGGGGTTGCAGGGAGCTACAAATGAATGAGACAAGAATCAGTTTACTGACAAGGAGTTTACTGGCTGATGAAGACATTGAGAGAGAGGTTGACTGTATAGGAGTCCCAGAGGTGGTGGTCAGAGGTGAGTGGAGTTGTTGAAGGCTATTAGGGACCTGGTGTCTTCCATCATCCTACTCTTCACTCTCATTTTGAAGTTTTGGTCCTCATTGTCTCAAAATGGCTGCTTTACCTCTGGGTGTTGTCCTCATTCCAGGCAGGAGGAGGAAAGGCAGCTGAGTTTGTATTTTATTCTTTTTTTTTTTCCCCCCTTGTGTACTTGGAAGACCAAAAGATTAAGAGAAAGAGAGAGAAAGAAAAGGACCATCTGCTGGTCCACTCCTTGAAAAGTTGCAATAGGGCCTGGCAGGCACAGTAGCCTAGCAGCTAAAGTCCTATCCTTGAATATACAGGGATCTCACATGGTTGCCGGTTCTAATCACAGATGCCCTGCTTCCCATCCAGTTTCCTGCCTTTGGCCTGGGAAAGCAGTAGAGTATGGCCCAAAACCTTGGAAATTGGCACCGATGTGGGAGACCTGGAAGAGGCTTTGGGCTCCTGGCTTTGAATTGGCTCAGCTCCGGCTGTTGCGGTCACTTGAGGAGTGAAGAATCGGACGAAGGATCTTTCTGTCTCTCCTCTCTATTTGACTTTGTAATAAAAAAAAAAAAAGAAAGAACTATACTTTAGTAATGGTATAGAGGAACTAGGCGGGAGGGGGGAAATTGGGGCTGGGATAAGGGAAATACCAGGAGCTATGGAGCTGTATCATAAAATGATAATAATAATAATAAAATGTAAAAAAAATAGATCTTAAAAAAAAAAACGGGGCCCATATGGGATCTGGTGCATTCAAGGCAAGGACTTTAACTGCTGTGCCATTGCACCAGGTCCTGTCTCTTCTTTTGATTCCTTTGTATTTGTACAAGCTCTTAACATTTTTTTTAAATAGTCACTGTGATTTTAACAGGAAACTCTAAGTGCTTATTAAGTGCTGTATACCAAACTAAGCACTTTTATTACATACTATCAAGTACATTCATAAAATAACAAGGTTGGTGCCATTATTACCTGCCTTTTATGGTTGAAACTGAGGTATGGATGGATCCAATAGCTCCTGCAAGCTCACCTAATTTGCAAAAATAGCAAGTGTCTGGATTTGCATAATGGAATCTGGGTCCAGAGTCCACTGTAAACATCTACCAGAAGCTTCCTCTAGGGCATGATTAGAGACAGAGAGGCTGGCCACCATCATCTCAATTTTATAACTCAGGCAGCATCCTTCCCCAAGGATGCACAGGTGGAAAGCAGCAGAACTGGGTCTCCAACCAAGGACATTCAATCATGTGTTCTTTGCATTAACCAATGCAGTGCTCAAGGAAAAGTGTGTGGCCCCAGCACTTGGTTACATAGCTAAAGCTCCATTCATGAAAATACTGGGTTGTTGAGACTAAGTAAACTACTTAACTGTTTCTTTTTCACTAGTAACATGTGAATAAGGCATCATATAGGATTATTATGATGATGAAATTAACTGTTTCTGTACTTTTAAGAGTGCCTAGAAAGTGAGCATAATATATATTAAGTGGCACTAGTCATGGACCAGTGCTATCCAGTTGAAATAGCAATTTTAAATTCTCTAGCAGCTACATTTGAAAAAGTTAAAGAGGGCTCCCAGTGGACCCAGTGACTAATGGCTCAGTGACTAAATCCTCACCTTGCACAACCAGGATCCCATATGGACGCCATTTCATGTCCTGGCTGCTTCCTGCCTTTGGCCTGGGAAAACAGCAGAGGATGGCCTTGAGACTCTGTATCCGCATGGGAGACCTGGCAGAGGCTCTGTGTTCTTGGCTGCTGGCTCCGGATCAGCTCAGCTCTGGCCACAGAGGCCACTTTGGGAGTGAATCAGTGGACAGAAAATCTTTCTCTGTATCTCCTTCTCTCTGTAAATCTGCCTTTCTAATAAAAATAAATGTTTAAGACAAAAAAAGTAAAAGGGGGTCCAGTGTGTTAACTGGATCCTTGTGATGCCAGCATTCCACATAACTTACATTTCAAGTCTCCATTTGTTCCTCAGCTTCCCATCTGGCTCCCTGCGAATGTGCCTGGAGAACTGGGAGATGTCCCAAGTGCTTGGGGGAAGCAGGAGATGCAAGATCTTTTCCTGTCTCTCCTTTTGTCTCTGCCTTTCCCCTACAAATAAATGTCTTTAGGAAAACGTTTAACAGGAAATTTTTTTTTTAAGATATATTCATTTTATTACAGCCAGATATAAACAGAGGAGGAGAGACAGAGAGGAAGATCTTCCATCGGATGATTCACTCCCCAAGTGAGCCGCAACGGGCCGATGCGCGCTGATCCGAAGCCGGGAATCTGGAACCTCTTCCGGGTCCTCCCACGCGGGTGCAGGGTCCCAATGCATTGGGCCGTCCTCGACTGCTTTCCCAGGCCACAAGCAGGGAGCTGGATGGGAAGTGGAGCAGCCGGGATTAGAACCGGCGCCCATATGGGATCCCGGGGCTTTCAAGGCGAGGACTTTAGCCGCTAGGCCACGCCGCCAGGCCCTTAACAGGAAATTTAAACATATACACTTATATGTTTTAAATATTTTGTTTGCTTTTATTGTAAAGTCAGATTTATAGAGAGGAGACAGGAAAATCTTCTATCTCCTGGTTCACTCCACAAGTGGCCACAACAGCTGCAGCTCAGCTCTCCTTCCGGGTCTCCCAGGCAGGTGCAGGGTCCCAAGGCTTTGCGCCCTCCTAGATTGCTTTCCCAGGGCACAGGCAGGGAGTTGGAAGTGAAGTGGAACAGCTGGGACAGCAGCGCCCATATGGGATCCCAGCACATGGAAGGTGAGGACTTTAACCAGTAGGCTAGCGAGGCCGGACCCTAAATATTTTATATAGCTAAATATATCCTCAGTTGTAAAAATTTCCAGTCAACTTTCTCACTTATAATCAGTAACAAAAATGAGGCTTTTTTTTTTGGTACTAAGTCTCGGAAATCCAGTGTGTATTTTCCACTAAACAGCACTTTTCAAAATCTGCATGGGCCACGTATCAAGAGCTCACTAGCTACCCGTGGCTGGCAGCTGCGTAGGCCCGTAGGGGTCCCCCGGTCGCGTCCTCTGGCGCCCCCTTCTCTCCTGGCTCTGTGCAGTCATCAGGGCTCTGCCCCAAGGCGGGCCTCGCGCCCCTCCCAGATGACATCACAGAGCCCACATGCCGACCGGCCAGGGAGACCCAGACTCAGGCCGCCGGCGCCCTAACTCTCGCATCCTCTCGGCACCAAGCAGCGAACTTCTCTGAGGAAGCGGCGGTCATTAGAGAACCGCAGAGGTGGTCGCCCGAACCCCCTGTCAGTTCGGGCGTTCGCGGGAGGGAGGGGGCGGCCTGGCGCCCACATGCGCACCACTCCCCCAACCGCTTGCCGCTCGCGCTGCTTTCACGGAGAGGTCGAGGCGGCGAGGCCGGCCCCCATTGGCTCATCGCGGCCTTCTGCCA